>NC_137092.1:3771505-3913437 GCF_951640355.1 Cnephaeus nilssonii
GTGGGGGGGTGCAGTTGGGGGTGACCAGGCCGGCAGGGGGGGGGCAGTTAGGGGCGACCAGACTGGCAGAGGGGGGCAGTAAGGGGTGACCAGGCCTGTGGGGGGGGGCAGTTAGGAGCGACCAGGCTGGCAGGGAGGTGGCAGTTGGGGGCAACCTGACCGGTAGCAGGGGGCAGTTAGGGGGTGACCAGGCCAGCAGGGGGGGCAGTTAGGGGTGATCAGGCAGGCAGGCAGGTGAGCAATTAGGAGCCAGTGGTCCAGGACTGTGACAGGGATGTCCACCTGCCAGTTTCAGGATCAGGCCTAAATTGGCAGTTGGACATCCCCTGAGGGGTCCTGGATTGGAGAGGATGCAGGGTGGGCTGAGGGGACCTCCCCCTGGCTGTGCATGAATTTCATGCACCAGGCCTCTAGTCTCAAATAAACAATATAAGTTTACACCTGAGGAACTAGACAAAGATCAAACTAAGCCCAAAGTAAGGAGGAAGAAAATAATAAAGATCTGAGCAAACATACCTAAAATAAAGACTAGAAAAACAATACAAATAAATCAATGAAACTATGAGCTGGTTTTCTGAAACAAAACAAAATTGACAAACTTTGAGCTAGACTAAGAGAAGAAGAGAGAAAACTTAAACAAATAAAAGCATAAATGAAAGAGAAGGCATTACAACTGATACCACAAAATACAAAGAGTCATTAAAGACTACCGTGAACAATTATATGACCACAAGTCGGATTACTTAGAATAAATTAATAAACTTCTAGAAACATAACCAACCAAGGCTGAATCATGAAGAAACAGGAAATCTGAAGGGAATAAAATTCAGTGGGCAGGTAGACATATAGATTCGGGCTTAATAAGAAAAATCTTTGCCATATCCATGTATTCGGTTTCAATACATATATTAGTTATTTGAGTTTTCAATACATAAGTGGTAGTTGAGCCATAGTGGAGTTTCCTTTATACCGTACTTTCTGGCGTGTAAGACGACTGGGCGTATAAGATTTTCCTGGGTTAAAAAGTCGTTTTATATGCCGGAAAATACGGTATATTGGACTATATTGATGGGATTAGATATAATGGATTAGATATATTGGACTACCGCATTTTCCGGCGTATAAGACAACTTTTTAACCCAGGAAAATCTTATACGCCCAGTTGTCTTATACGCTGGAAAATACGGTATTTGTAGAGTAAAAAGAGAGGAGAGAAGAAGAGAGGAAAATGAGATGAAAAACTGGGACTGAAAGCATGGGAAAAGGAGCTAATAAAAGGGGTAAAAAATGGCTATGGAGGTCAGAACTAGGAAGTAGTGTAACAAAAACAATGGGGCTAAAATAAGGAAAAGACTCATGTGAGACACAGGGGCAGAAAGACTGCATAGACAACTGGCTACCTTGACATTGGTGGCCTTGGCAGCATCAGTGGAGTGGTGTACACGGAGACCTCCTATCTGACAATTGTAGGGGGGAGTAAACAACTTCAAATAACTGTGTTTAGAAATCTAAAGCTTAAATTCCATTAGAATATCAGAGTAGTTTGAAGACAATATACATAATATGGGCCTTATAGAGCTTAAGAAGGTTTTGTAAAAGAAATATATGATTACAAGGAGATTAATAGAGGTTTGAAAACAATGGGCTTTTTATAGATTTTAATTCAAATGTATGAATTTTTGATAGTTTGTGTTTTCACAGTACTGTGGCATTTAGATGTTGAAGCTTTGCAGAATTGCTAGCTGAATTGAAATAGATAGCTTAAGCTCTCTGATTTCCATTTAAATGTTCAACAAACCATCACCAGGAAGTAGTTTTGCATGGTCTATAACAACTTTAAGAGTTTTGCAGCTGTGCTAGGAATACATTCAATTATAGTAAATATGACTTTTAAAATTACTTTTTGCTATACCTTCAAGTTAGTGTAGAAGGAAGTGGTTTGTCTAGATATAGGATGTGAATATAGGTTTGAACATTGGATATTTAAAAAATAAATTAAAAACCTCTGGCCCGGCCGGTGTGTCTCAGGGGTTGGGCACAGACCTATGAACCAGGAGGTCACAGTTCCATTCCTGGTCAGGGCCTATGCCTGGGTTGCGGGCTCGATCCCCAGTAGGGACAGTAAGGGGTGTACAGGAGGCAGCTGATCAATGATTCTCTCTCATCATTGATGTTTCTCTCTCTCTCCCTCCCTCCTCCCTCCCTCTCTCCCCCTCCCTCTCTCTTCCTCTCTGAAATCAATTAAAAATTAATTAATTAAAAAAAACTGCACACATAAAAAGAAAAAAATTGCAGCAACTATTTATTATAGATAAAACTTAATGAAAAAGAAAAAGGTGAGTTTTCAGGGTTGAGTTCTTTTATTACAGAGCAGTATTTTTATTAAGTGGCTGAAAGTTTCATTAGAGTTCTCAATATTATCTATTGAATTCTAGATGATTTCATGTTTAACGTTGGTAACAATATGATTGCAGTAGGAGGGCCGAATCTGAAATCATGGCATATTAAAGCAGGAAGATAGGCTGGCTGTCATTTTGTTGCTCCCAAATCCCTGCTTTTCAATTAAGAAATAATTTGAGGAAGTTAAAGGACTAGAAGGTACATCTACATGGAATGGCCTGGAGGTGCTGCCATTTTCTGTCAGAACAATGTAGGAAGTTTATGAATGACTACTTTTATTTTTTAATATATATATGTGTGTGTGTGTGTGTATCAATGTATATATATATTGATTTCAGAGAGGAAGGGAGAAGGAGAGATAGAAACATCAATGCTGAGAGAGAATCATGGATGGGCTGCCTCCTGCACGTCCCCTCCTGGGGATCGAGCCTGCAACCCAGGCATGTGTCCTGACTTGGAATCAAACTATGACCTCCTGGTTCATAGGTGGATGCTCAACCACTGAGCCATGCTGAGTGGGCTTGAGTGACTGCTTTTAATTATAAAAGGTTTTCAATATGCTGCCATGAGTGAAAATACTATGTCAATCCCGTACCCTAGAGAGTGGCTGGAGGTGAATCCTTAAATACTTAGCTTTTTTAGCTGGTTCAAGTTCTGTTGATATCAGAAAGCACAAGGCGCAGAGGAGGCGACACCTTTTCGTTACATTTCATATCAGGATCTCCTTAGGTACCAGAGTGATGGCCAGCAGGTGTAGACAGAGCACTGGATTAACAGATAGATGGCAGCAGGTGTAAAGTAAGCATGTGACTCACACCTATGTGTGACTCCATCTCATCACTGAACTCTGCCAATTTCAATAAACCCCTTTCCGTATTGCACAATAACATTTTTTTCAGAGAAAAATAACTCAGTGTCTGAAAAATATCTATTTGCTGTGAAAAAGAAACCCAAAAACTTAGAGGATGAGACCCAATTATTTTAGGACTAATTATAGTTATATTGTTTTCACTAGTGTAACAAAAGGGCTCCAAGAATTTTGAGACATACTGGGGCTAAGAGTGCAGCTGAAGGAATGAAAAATTTTAATCCAATGATAATTATTGTTAAGCTCACGCAAGGTCACAGAAAAATGGAAGCTCAGTGTTCAAGGAGCTAAAAAGGTAAAGAAAGGAAAGCAAACAATAAGATAATAAAATATAGCAAATAAGGATTAAAATATTATAAAAATGTAAAGAAAGGAATAATTTTCGGCCTATTTTTCTAGCCTTTTACTCTTGTTGACTGCTTCATAATGGTGATTTGGTTGTCAAAACAGTCATTGTAGGAAAAGATAAAATTACAGAACTGCCGACTGGGGTGGGACAGACCTGGCATAGTTTTCATTGGTGCTGCGTCCTTTTCCTCTCCCCTTAGTGTTCCCAAGTCAGGGCCCTGCAGTCCAGCTAACTGCCCAGCCCCACAGATAACAGAGCGATAGGGTTTTAGGACAGGGAAGGGGCAATTTCTCTTGCTATCAGCTAGAGTTTTGTCAAAGTAATGTGCACAGCAGGAAGATAGATGTCCTTATTCCTCTTATTGTCTAATGGGCATTCGATACTAATTGTTATTTGAATTGTACATGTGCACTAACACTTGGAGTTTCCAGATCAATATAGATCATATCATAGAATAATTTAATTATTCAGTAGATTAGACGATGGCCTTCTAAATGTAGCACCTGCCTGCATGCTGGGAGAAAAGAAACACATTGACAAACATTTAAAAGTGTTTAAAGCCTCCATCAATGTAGGCCTCCAGCACGAAATGAATCCCGCTATATTGGTCCTGTTCACATTTTTTTACAGAAATAAAAATTTTCAAAAATAATTTGCATCTTTTAAAAATTGATTTGAGAGAGAGAGAAACCAATTTTTGTTCCACTGATCTATGCGCTTATTGGTTGATTCCTGGATGTGCCCTGACCAGGGATCAAACCTGCAACCCTGGTGCATTAGGACAACGCTCTCACCAGCTGCCCTCCACGGCCGGGGCAAACACTGCACCTTTCATCTCTGGAGAAAAGGAGCAGGAATACAGATGGGAAGAAAAGTATGAGATAATACAAAAGGAATACCCTTCCCAACTAACCTTTGTTAAAATATTTGTGCAGTTCTGAGCAAGGAATTGTGACAGAATAGAGGTCCTCTCTCTTCGTCTTCCTGGTTGAAAAGTGCCATTCTCTGCGATTTCGTGATTTTTCAATAGTTTGTTTCTTGAACCTGGTTTTTGATGGTCTTTCTATTCTTTTATAGGTTTGTTGAGAGCAGTAGTCAGGACCGATGGCCATTTCTTTCAAAGATGTTTGTGTAGCCTAAGGAAGTGTGTCAAATATGGTGGCTGCTTGATGATTGTTAGTCTAATGGTTAATTAATACTAAATGAAGATTAACATGTTCCTTTAATATGTTAATTTAAAACGTCCTAAAGAAATCAAAGCCCATTACTTCTCTCATTATATTTTTATATTGTAGAGGTCAACACAGCTGGCTAAGAATAATGAAATACAGAGAGAATGACAGTGAAATATCTGATCACCAGGGGGCACTGCAATTTCAGATATGAGGCTAAATAGAGCATTTCTCTTCTGGGGGTGATTTTTCTCTTTTAATGATAAAAGTGTTTTGAAAATACTTCATGCTATCTTAAGAATTTTTAGATCTCAGATAAACTTTTAAATGGAAAACTTCACAATTAGTGTTGCCTTTGACTACATTTTTTTTTCCCCATCAAGGTCTGTGAATTCCCTACCTCAAACATCCAGCTTTGATTGAATTTAGATATGCAAATCGAATCCAGTGCCCGTGGGGGAGGGGAGAATATGCAGACAAACATATTTCGGGCCATACTAGTTCTATTTCTGACTCTTATTTCTTTGTCGACTTGTGAAGAAAATAATGGATTCCGTTTTACTAAATGTCATGATTAGGGGTGACAATCAACTTTTGTCCTTAGGGTTAGTCATTGGCATTTCTCATTTTTAGGAAGAGGGAAGTGTGCCGGTTCTGAATTGGCATGTTGGAAAGGTGGCAGTGCCATAGAGCTCCTACCAATGTACAGACATCTTGAAGCTGAAATCAAGACCAAGGTAAAGCCTGGCCGGGTGGCTCAGTTGGTTAGAGCGTCACTTGGATATGCCAAGGTTGGGGGTTCAATTCCTGGTCAGGGCACATACAAGAATCAACTAATGAATGCATAACTGAGGGAAACAACAAATGAATATTTTTTTCCCTCTCTCTTCCTCCCCCCCCCCCCCCGCTTCCTCTCTCTCGCTCTGAAAATCAATAAATAAATTTAAAAAGAAAAGTAAAAAAAAAAAAAATTAAAATAACATCACAGGCTCTTATATTCTCTGTGAGAAATATTCATTTAGGCTCATTTTTCACATAGTTGTGGTTTTTAGAGCTATAATGATAATTATAGAGAATCATATTTACATAAAAACATAGAATCAAGTAGCTGAGCCACAAACACCATAAGGTGAGAGTGAGGCTCGTTGAGGACCTGGAGTCTGATAAAGGTTTGCTAACGGCAAACAGCCACCTTGTCAACTGTAAGGAGCAGAGCACCCTGCCCACACCACCTTCCTGCTCAGTCATTGGGAGACAGCCTTCGTTCAAAGACGCAGTTTGAGAAAGAACAGCACACCGGCCTTAAGCATGGCGACTGCGTGTGGTTCAGGACGAACGGTGCTGGAGCTCAGACCTGAACTGCCATGTATGAGCAGCCTGTGCATTTGTCTTTGGAGCTAACGCATGATCTGGCCTCGCAGGCGTGTGGACAGCATGTCAGTCTTGTAGGTCTACCTTCGGCAACGAACCTGCGATGAGCCAGTCCCCTGCATATTCTTTGTATCAGCTTCTTGGAGGGAAGAAGGGGGAAGAGAAGAAGAGAAGACTGTCTAGTTCTAAATAAAAAACAAACCCTCCACCAATGTCACCTTCTCAGAGAGCCCCTTCCTGACGACTCCTCAGTCTACCTGGTGCCAGACATGGCGGGTGTGGACTTGTGTGTGCTCTGTCTGCCTCAGTGGAGTATAAAGTCATTGGTTTCTTGATTTCAGAGTGGAATGGATAGGGGAATGGGGGGAGAAGGGAGAGAGAGAGAGAGAGAGAGAGAGAGAGAGAGAGAGAGAGAGAGATCAATGATGAGAGAGAATCACTGATAGGTTGCCTCCTGCACACCCCACACTAGGGATCGAGCCTGCAACCCAGGCATGTGCCTTGAGCGGGAATTGAACCGTGACCTCCTGGTTCATATGTTGACGCTCAACCACTGAGCCATGTCAGCTGGGCAAGTTTCCTGTTCTGTTCTCTGTGGCATCCTCAGTGTCTCAGCCACCCAACCCATAATCGGTGCCTCAATACATGTTTGTTCAATAACGAAATGAATTTTCATACATCATGGATCTAGAGATGCGATTTATTTTCATCATAGTAAGCAACCAGTAGCAGATACTTAGTGAAAATGAATTTGGGGAGCTAGTATTAGAGAATGCCTAAAATTTGGCTTTACCTAACTGACTCAAACTTTTGCATGTCCAATGTGGTTTTTCTCTAATCAGTCCACACTATGGAACATAGAAAAATACGTCCAAGTTTGAGGAATCAGAATATTTGAGCTGTGACCACCAAGGGGACTCCCCAAGGGGCATCCACCGGATAAAATCAGAATATTTAGGTCTGACTTCAGCCTTAAGACATACACACATTCAATATTCCGATATGGTCTTCTCACTGGGGATGCTATTATTTTCAGAATAATAATGTGGCCAACTCTAACTTCTCACGCAGGGCGCACTCACCCCCTGGGGACAGCTGGCTGAGCTCCACAGCCAAAGCGCTCCCATGGGGTGAGGACAGAAAGGTAGCGTGTGAGCCTCTACAGACTTCTGTGCACAGAGATTGGGGAGATAGCTCAAAATAGCTTGCCTTGAATTCTAAGGATGTAACTCAAAGATGTTTACACATTTTATAGTTTACTTCATAATCTATCCATGTCTCTTTTAAAATAAAAATAATGCTCTCACTTTCTTACTCTCTGAAGATAAGGCTCTGGGATTCTGTTCTTTATATACCACTGACACACGGCCCCCAATACAACATTGAGCTCGATAAGCGTTGGCTTATGCCATCATGTGTCCATTTATGGATTCAGACACCCGTTATGTGCCCAGTACTGTGACATGTGCTTGGGGAACAAAGATAAACAAATGTAGGAGCCACACTAATAAACAGATGAGTACAATGTGGCACCTGCAGTGATAGAGGTGAGCACAGGTGGGTATGGGAATATCGGGGGAGGGGTACACAGTTGAGCCTGAGTGTTAGGGAACATTTTATTAGAAAAGCTTCAGCGGTTGAGCGTCGACCTATGAACCAGGAGCACAGGCCCGGGTTGCAGGCTCGATCCCCAGTGTGGGCCGTGCAGGAGGCAGCCAATCAAGGATTTTCTCTGATCATTGATGTTCCTCTCTCTTCCTCTCCCTTCCTCTCTATGAAATCAAGACAAATATGTATTTTTTTTAAAAAAGAAAAGCTTCCTAGACATCACCTTCTGGAACAATGTACTCCGGCCAGGGGTACAATGAAACAACTGAGGAATGTGGAAGCAGAAATCGGGAAAAGGAGCTCGGAGGAAAGCTGGGGGAGAGGATGGTACTTCCTTCATCTGCACGGTGACTGCCACGGCCCATCTAGCCCCTCATACAGACCTCTTCCCAGGACCCCGGATACTCCTGGAGGAAGGCTGTTACTGTGGAAGGCCAGGAGGCACTATAAATGAGTTAATAAAACGTCCTGTAATATGAGTTTACCCAGAGTTCAAGGCGACAATGTGTCATTTCTAAGCATACATTTTAGGTGACAGGCCATTAATATAAAACTTTAATAAGACAAGGAACCCAAACCAGGCAACCTCACTTTACGTTAAATACGTTTTCACTGTGTTGTCGTACTGACATTCCCCGCCCATAGACATCATGGCAAAGTAAACCAAACTGAAGAACAAGAGAAATTTTATGTAAAAATGAAGAATTTGTTTCTCATGGCTGGCATTTCATATGTTGAAGTTACAGGCTTATCATTTTTAAGATAATTCGCTAAACCATCTTTATAGTCTTCATGTTCCCAACACAGCCTAAAAATTTATGAAGCTTTCACCTCAAAATCTCAATATGAATATTTTTTCTCTACATGAATTATATTTTGGTGTATACATTTTATTTTACTACTACCAGCCCGTTTGCATGAATCTTCATGCAATAGACCTTCATTCACCTGGCTGCCTGCACCAGTTTTCTGCCGGCACCGGGGACCCAGGCCTTGGCTGTGGCCACCGCCTTCTGCCTTCTTTCAGGGTCGGGGCTTGGCCCCGGGCTGCGGCCTTGGCTCTGCTGCACCCCAGCTTCCCTGCTACGGATCGTAGGAGCCGACCCCCGTGGTTGCCTGCAATCCATGCAGGCTCCCCGCTGGTGCCCAAGGCCGGGAAAGCCTCCGCCCCAGGCTTTCCCGGCCTTGGGCTCGGCCGCACCCCAACGTCCCTGCAACGGTTTCCTGGTGGGCGTGGTTGGTGGGCGTGGCTTGTGGGTATAGCGAAGGTATGGTCAATTTGCATATTACTCTATTATTAGGTAGGATTTTTAAAATCCTCACCTAAGGACATTTTTTTTTTCATTGATTTTTTTATTTTTTTGCATGCTTGGTTTTATGTTTGTTCATTTTCTAACCCTCATAACATTCCCAAGAGCTAGGAACAAATGATTATTTCCCATTTCACATGTAAAGCAGCTGAAGATAGAAGAGGTTAGAAAGACTTGCCTAGGGTTACACAGTTTGGGGTAGGCTGGATTTGGACTTAGGTCATCTGACCCAATAGCTCATACTCTAAATCAGTGCTCCCAGATCGCTAGTATAGTTGGTGAGCAGATCCATAAAGAGATACTGCTTGGTACACTCCGTGATACAGCGGCAGGATCGAGGAGGCTTCTGTCTCAGGGAAGACAGGCTTAGGGACTGAGGTGCAGAGGACTAACAGGAGCTGACAAACAGGAGTGATCAGCGAAGCTGCGGTAGGTGGAAAGAGGACACACACTACAAAGGAACAAAAGAGAAAAGAGCCTTGCTGAGACCGTGTGGGGTTATATCGGAAGAGGTCTAGTGAGGAGGGATAAAAACAGATGAAGAGACTCGGCCGGTGTGGCTCAGTGGTTGAGGGTCGACCTAGGAACCAGGAGGTCATGGTTCGATTCTTGGTCAGGGCACATGTCCGAGTTGCAGGCTCAATCCCCAGTGTGGGGTGTGCAGGAGGCAACTGATCCATGGTTCTCTCTCATCACTGATGTTTCTACTTCTCTCTCCCTCTCCTTTCCTCTCTGAAATCAATAAAAATATGTTTAAAAAATAGATGGAGAGGCAAAGAGGGGCCGGCCATAAAGTGCCCATTATACATATCTCGATAAAGATGTGTTTTTTTTTTTTTTTTATTAGGGCCACAGGGCATTATTGAAGCATTTGAAAACCAATGAGAGTATCTCCATTACAAAGAGATCGCTTTGGAGGGTGTGGACAAGCTGGAAATTATCATGTGGGGCGAGACTGGAATCAGGAGTTGCAGAAACTCAAGTAGAAGTAATTCTCCCCTTCGGGCTCCCAGATTAAACACAAGGACCGGCACCTCAGATGAGAGCTACTCAGAGTCACCAAGTTCGGTTGAGCCTAAGTCACATGAGGGTCAGAGAGGTTTAATCACTTGTCAAAATTGACACAGCTGTCTGGTGGTAGACCTGGGACTAGAATCTAACCCTATGCTTTCTCTGATCTCAAACACAGTCTGGGAAACATTGATGGCATATACACCATTAGAAATACAAAAAAAAAAAAAAATTCCCTGTGTATTTGGAAATGTCCTTGAATAATACACACAGGTGTAGAGTGATGGTTAAATTTCACTTCTTGCCTTTCCTTCCTGTGTGCTTGATTTTCTCAGTCTGTGGCCTCCGATATTCCAGTTGCTACTTTCCCAGTGATCTGGGTAGAGGGTCCTCCCATTGCCAGGTGTCTGTCTCCCAATGTCTCAGGGAAAAGCAGTGAAATAGCGACGGAAATCTGGGCTGGGGGGCAAATTACCTCCACAGCCCACAGCCGTTAGCTATTAAGAGGTGCCATGGGAGACCTCAGGAACAAACATCTGTGCGATTTTCCTCTTAGGAAGGCTACGAGGCAGCCCTTTGTCATTGTGCTCCGGGTTTTCTCTTTCTTTCCCAGCGACTGTGTCGGCCTGAAAGACAGTGTTCTCTCCCGAGACCCAGAGACTGGCATTTATGTGGACTTGGTCTATATGTCCTAGGACGCTGCAAAGGTTAAGTAAATTCCATTCCTAATGCCAGGATCGCAAAACTAAATGCTAGGGGCTTTAGGTTTTGACAACTTGGGGCCCTGAATTTTGAATAAAAATTCTACCACCACCTCGAAATATCAGATGCTACAGGATAGCAGTGGGTTATACAGTCTTTAGTTCAGGATTTGTCAAAACAGGTTTTATGAGGATTTGGCTGGTTTTAGAAATAGAGTTGGCCTAAATACATTCTGGCATGTGAAATATACGTGCATATATATATATCTATATGTGTGTTTTGTTTGAAACTAAAGCTACAATACATTGTATGCCAATTGCCTTGTTCTCAAAGACAAATGTAGGGCAATTTATTTGCAAAGGCAATTTTATAATTTACCTAAAAAACATCCAGGCATATCATCTAGTCATTTTGGTCTTCAGGAGGTCAAGGGGTTGCCTCTGCTTAGATAACTTGTAGTTATTTTATGATTCCTCTTATACTGACTGATTGGGAGGTGACAAAGCAAAATGGAAATTGAAAAGGAATCGAAGCATTTGTTGCAACGGAGCATCGGAGACACAAGCTCAGGGTACACATGCATAGCCGCGGATGCGCTTTTGCAGTTAACACCTGTGTTTTTCTATAGAAAGATCTCCCAAGTTTAGACACAGACAGAAATGGCTCACAAATTCAAAAAAAATTGGAATGCACAACGACCAGAAATCTCAGGGGATTTTTACCTAATAAATTTGCCAACAAATCAAGACCATAAGTAAATCCTTCTGCATTGCGGGCAATCAAATGCCCACTAACAGGAACTACTGCCTAAATTAATATAATCCCACAAGTGCTCCGTCTGGTTCAAAGCTAATACCACCGAGGCTTAAAATTCACACGGGATAAGCTGGAGGATATCTCTTAATAATGGTTTAAATAAAAGGAAATTATGTGAAGATTCCGAATTAAATGCTCTCACACTGAGTGGGCTCCGCTCAAATTGCTCTTGTCTGGACTTGGCCTGTCTCCTGCTGTCCCTATCTTTTCACACGGCACACTCAAAGGAAGCAGAAAACATTTTTTGAAAAAATATTGCTTGTTTCACTAAAACCTATGGCTACATCTGGCAACTGTTTGGTATAAAGATTGCATTGGGCATCGTGGCTCACTGCAATGGCTCTCCGCACTCACACGTGCAGGTTCAGAGTCAAAGTCTTCACCTCTTGAAACCTACCAAGACCTCCCCCCCCCCCGCCCCCAGGAAAATCAGTGGCTTTCTCCTCTGTTTCTAAGGACTGTCTTGGAGTATTCATCACACTGTTTTGTAACCACTTCTTCTAGCTCTCGAGTGTAGCACTAAGACCTGACATATTTCACCGAATGTGAATGTGACCGTCATACCAAGGAGGCCACTGGGCCAGGGAACAGCATCTGTCATGTCACTTAATGGCGGTGTTGGCTCCACGTGGTCTTAGAGAGGGCCGCTCCTGGCTCCGGCGTGGAACCCTGTGCCCTAACTGCAAAGAGCAAAGCAGACCTTGTTCTCAAAGAAGTGTGTGTCTCCATCCGAGCTGACTGGGGACCACCCGGACTGTGCCACTCTATGCTGTCCACCGGACTTAGATGAAACAAGGATGTTGCACCTGTTCTATAGCAAAGAGATCTAAGAGCCATGATAAAACAAAAGCCATGGAAGAAATCTATTTAGAGCCCAATTCCAATAAAACAACTGAATAAATACATGTTTAGACAACGGAAGGAATCTGATTATGAAATTAGAGGATACTAAGGAATATTATCACTTTTTGTTGGTCATAACTCTGTCGCTTCGGAATCTGTAGGAAAGCAATTAGAGAGGGAAAGTACAAGAGATTTAGAAATTGCTTTAGATACTTTGTAAGGAGAGAAATGATAAAGAGGATAAAGCAGATGTGACAAAATCTTTTTTAAAAATATATATTTTATTGATTTTTTACAGAGAGGAAGGGAGAGGGATAGAGAGTTAGAAACATCAATGAGAGAGAAACATCGATCAGCTGCCTCCTGCACACTCCCTACTGGGGATGTGCCCACAACCAAGGTACATGCCCTCGACCGGAATCGAACCTGGGACCCTTGAGTCCACAGGCTGACGCTCTATCCACTGAGCCAAACCGGTCAGGGCAGATGTGACAAAATCTTGATGATTCTTTATGGGTGATGGATATATAAGGTCATTATCATATTATTTGTAATTTTTACTATGTTTGAAACTTGTTGTAATTAAAGTTATTTTAAACACGGAGTGTAATACTGCTTTTACCCTAATACAAGTGAACACCATCTCTCACCTAAATTATTGCAATAGCCTGTAATATCATCCACCAGTTATCCACAATGACCACTTAAGTCTGCTTGCAGGCAAAGGAATCTTTTTAAAAAAATCTTTATTGTTGGCACATGTCTTTCTTTCTCTCCCCACCCCCATTGACCTTTACTAGCCAGTCCTAGCCCGCCCCCCCCCCCCTTCCAGGCCTTCACCACACTATTGTCTGTGTCCTTGGGTTATGCATATTTGCATACAAGTTCTTTGGTTGATCTCTTCCCACTCATCCAACCTCCCCACCTTCTCTCTGAGGTTCAACATCTGAAAACATTAAATATCAGAATGTGCACAGGTAAGTCACACCTCAGTAAAAATCTCTAGATTGGTCAATTTAGAGAAAATATGGATTTTGAAATTAATTGTTGGTTTACAGTCTTGATTGCTTTGTTTGCCCATTAGATCATTTTGATACCCTCCAGCAGAAAGAGCACATACATTCTAAGAAATGCTATGGTTTTGGTGCAGTTTTGAGTGAAACAGTGAAAAGTAGAACTTTGACATTTGTCAAAATACATGCTCTTTTTTAAAAAAATCTGTTGCTGTTCAAAGAATATAGTCAGCAAAGAATGTTAACCTTTGAGATTTAATTATTACAGGATATATCAGAAATCATGTATTTTTATTAAAACTAAGTAACTGCTAAGATCTGCTTTATAACTCAGCTTTCCAACGGGACCCTCTGGACGGATGAAAGTTTATTTAAAAGCCACGTCCAGGTCTCTGATCTCCCCAGTGTGCGACCCCACCACGTGCTCATTAAAAAGAATCCACCTGCAGTCGGTATGAAATGGAAGAAAAAGGAAGCGTTATCTTTGAAACTGGAAACAAAACTTAAAGAGTGGAAAAGGAGAAACATGTACGAGTGCTGATCCATTTGCATAATAAGCGGAGAGCATCCCATAAAGTACAGAACGTTTAAAAGAGTAGGTGAAGCACGGTGAAGGTTGGCAGGCATTTTCCCGTGGATTCTTCAACATGTTGTGGCTACAATACTGAGAAGGGTGAGAAAAAGAGAGGACCCAAATGGTATTCATTAGTTTTATTAATTAATTGAATGCATGTTAAAGGAATGAAAGATTCAGGGTGCCCCAAAATGTACACATACTTTGAATAATTATAAAGGCAGTGCTTATTAAAATACATTTTATTTTCAAATGCAACATAATCAGCTGTTAAGTGTACTGGTATATACATTTTGGGGGGACATCCTGCAGATACATTTTATAGTTTGATTTCAGCAAGCCATTTGAACTCTATGACACAATATCTTTATGAACAGCATGGAGAAACTCAGGCCAAATGCTAACACAATTGGGTGCATTTTAAGTGGTTGAGCAAATACACCTAATGACTGTTGGTTAATGAATAAATGATAGCTTTGATCACATGAACGAGACTTGGGTTTTGGGTCTGTTAACTTAGATGAGTAATAATGCCTGACATTGCATAGCATTTTACAGTTCACAAAAGGGCTTTCAGGTAAAATACCGCATTTGATCCTCCTCACAGCCTTGTGCTGAAAGCTGGGACGGTGTGATTATCTTTAACAAGACATGGAAACTGAGATTCAAAGGGAGAAGCGATTTGCCAAAGAACACAGGGCAATGCTCGTGCCTATTAGGATTTCAGATGACACAGAGCTAAGAGGGCTCACTAACACGCTGGATAAAATAATACAGAGTCAGAAACATCCCCAGAGTAGAAGCATAGGGTCAAGCTAACAAGAGGAAATTTAATTGTAATGATTACAAAAGTGTGCAAGAAACTGGATGTTATTCTTTGCAGCGTTTAGCTCCGTTGTGATTATACGTTTTGCTGTGGTGATCTGGTTAATGCCTGACTCCTTCTAGAGACCACAAGGTCGTCGTGACCAGTGCCTGTGCCCAGCAATACACCTGCAGCACCGGGGAGGTGCTGGCCACGAGTAGTTATGCAATAAATAATTAAATGAATTCAGCATGAAGGTTACAGAAAATGTCAGATATAAATGTTAAAATTCAAAAGACTTATCTCGAGAGCTTTATACCAAAAAAAAAGAAGAAAAAAAAAAGAACAAAGTCAGAACAAAGGAAACAAAATTATGGCTATTTGTGATCTTAGCCTAAGCTGGTGTGTGTGATTTTATTTATTTTATTTTATTTGTTACTGTGTGTGATTTTAATCTTCACTCCTATAGGCAGGGTAATGGCCAACCCAATTGTGTGCAGAAAAGCATAGTTTAAATTACTGAAAAGTTTTTTTAGACCTTTAATGTGAACATGTCTTGAGTTGAAGTGATTTTTAAACATTATTAGGTAGGGACTGTGAATGAAACAGATTTATAATGGATAATTCCAAGGTGGAACTAGAGTCAATTAATGGCTTGTTTAAGGAAGCAGGTTTATTTCTACAAAAATTAAAATTTAATAAGGCACACAAATAGAATGACCCAACCATAAGAAATCGTCTTGTCAAATAGGGACTCTGAGTCACTAGAAGTATTTAAGCAGATCTGGATGAACTTGCCAAAGTCATGGTCAAGAAAACTTGTTTTCTTGGATGAAAATGTATTAGATTCCATTTTATTATAACACTAGTGGCCTGGTGCACAAATTCGTGCACTTTGAAAGGAAATTAATTAGAAGAAATATTTTAATATCACTATTCTGCCTTTCTCTATAATAGAAGTGTCAACCAAATTCACGATCAACAATGATAGATGGAAACACACGTGTGATTGGCACCAGTGAGAGCTTTATATGTATTGCGCATGCTTGAGTCAACTTAGCCATATATATATATATATATATATATATATATATATATATATATATATATAAAATAAACTTACTTAATTAGACCTGCTTTCTGATGTAGCTATACTTTTTCCAGCCCAGTGAAACACCCCAAATTCCCTTTCAGGTAATTGTCAGCAACACAGCAGTAAATATCAACACAAAGCATATTATTGTAGATCACGCAGGGAGAACAAAGGCTAAAATATTTAACTGCAGCAGTGTTTGACTATATTCTGTGCAGTGAGAAAACCTTGAAGTCATTTTCAAGGTCCATCATTTCTTACTTCTTTTCAGTCGGGTCAAGTTTCTAAGTTTTCTAAATCTCCGTTTTCCGGCTAATGTAAAGAAAATAGGATTCTACCGAGTCTCCTATCTACCTACTTCAGGACTTCTGTGAGGATCAAATGAGATGCGGCATGGGGAAAACACTTCACAGACATTTGTTTACAGGGTAAAATATTTCCACCTGGCTATGAAGCAAGTCATGTTCCTGGGCTGAAGAAACTCCAAGGAGGCTAGTTGCTAGGGAAAGGAAGCCAGGCATTGCTATGTGACATCATTATCTGAACGAACACTTAGCATATTAGCCTTTTATATATATAGATGTCCCTAATTAAATCGATCATACTGTTATTGAATATACAATTAGTACTGAGCAATGGAGAAAACACACACACACACACACACACACACACTATGTTTTTTTCCCCATTTTGACCTCTACCTGATTTTTGGCACATTATATTTAAATTATTGCCTTTATAACAAATAAAATATTACTTAGTTTTTTTGTTATTATTGTCAACTTTTAAAATATTCAGGTTTAAACAAAAAAAGGAATCATATCAGATAGCTATTTATTGAGGTAAAATTTTAATAATAATTCAAACTGTGTAAGGCTAAGAGTAAATAACATAGGTTTCAGATAAAAACAAAAAAGATACTCATATTTTCCCAGAGAATATTCTTCTCTGTGTTTAGAAATTTATGAAGGGAATTCGGGGGGGGGGGGGTGAAGAGAGTGACGTCTCTTGGATTTTTGCATTTGGATGTATGGAGCGGGACCCTCACTCAATGTCTGTGATGCTAGCCTTTGCTTTGCTGTTCAGAATCACACTTTGCAAGCCCATCCACCGAGAGCTTCTCCCTACAGTCTGTCTGAAAGGCGGCTGAGCTGAGCGCCCTCGTTTCTTGTACCACCTCGTGTCTTCCTGGTGGCAATCACCTGCAGACAGCCACCTGTGGAAGAGCAGCAGCATGTTTATGTACACATGAAATAGGCTGTCCATGTACTGCTCCATTTTTCTCTGCACAAAAAGTGTCTTACTCCTGCTGTTCAATGCACTTCGAACACGTGCTGTTCTATACATTCTAAGCAAGGTTAAGAAGAAAATTAAACAAGATTCATCTGGCAGCACGACAAGTCGGTATCATCCACCTGGCACACAGTGATGCCACGGGAAAGTGATTCCCTGGGAGAAAACTGCTTACGCAGCAGCAGGACTAAAGAGAGATGAGCAGATGACAGTGCACTGGGAATTAGGTAAAAGCCTGCAATGTGGCATCGCAGGATGAAATGGAGAAGTAATGAGATGAGACAGAGCGCCGGGAAAACCAGACGGAAGAAGGGAACAACGATCCTGAGCGTTGAGGTGTGTTACAATCCGGAGATGTAGTGGGAACTTGGTCTCCTGAATAATTCCCAAGTAGAGTAGGGAATCAGACCGAGGCTATAAAGCGGGGGATAATGTTAATGACCAAGGAGGAAGATGATCAAAGAAAGAAACCAGCCAGGCCAGTGTGGCTCAATGGTTGGGTGTCGACCCATGACCCAGGAGGTCCTGGTTCCATTCCTGGTCAAGGGCACATGCCTGGATTGTGGGCTCAATCCCCAGTGGGGTGGGGGGCATGCAGAAGGCAGCCAATCAATGATTCTCTCTCATCATTGATATTTCTGTCTCTCCCTGGCCCTTCCTCTCTGAAATCAATAAAAATAT
This sequence comes from Cnephaeus nilssonii, assembly GCF_951640355.1. Lineage (NCBI taxonomy): Eukaryota > Metazoa > Chordata > Mammalia > Chiroptera > Vespertilionidae > Cnephaeus > Cnephaeus nilssonii. Next base: position 3,789,415 of record NC_137092.1, read on the forward strand.
ATTTTAAAAAAAGAAACCAACAACATTCAAAGAGATAATTTTGAGCATGATCTTTTTGTTATCACCTTCTCATTAAAAATAATTATAATAGTTTAAACTATGGAAGATGTTTACAAATTCTTCGAGTCTTTAACCAGACAAGAATGATGTGATTTAATCTTTGTAGATATGTTGGAAAACTACGTTGCAGTTGAGCCTCTGATGAGACTGCAGCCTGGTTGATTCCTTGATTACAACTCAGTAAGAGCCCAAGTAGAGGACTCTGTTGATCTGTGTCCTGACTCCTGCCCTATGGACACTGTGAGATAATCAATGTGTGTTGCTTTATGCTGCTAACTTTATGATAGTTTGGCCCTGGCCGGGTAGCTCAGTTGGTTAGAGCATCATCCCAATGTGCCAAGGTTGTGGGTTCAAACCCTGGTCAGGGCACATATAAGAGTCAGCCAATGAGTGCATAGATAAATGGAATAACAAATCGATCTCTCTCTCTTCTTCTCTCTCTAAAATCAATCAACAACAATTTTAAATTTATGGTAGTTCGTATACATCCATAGAAAACAAATGCAAGCATTAATGCTTAAAATAAGAAAAGGCTGCTTTAGAGATTTTAGAAAGAATATTTAACTAATATAGTATTGAACTGAAATGAATAATTCTAGCCTGGTCTCATATTCTCTCACTAATTAGTAACTTTATGGTCTCAGACCTTTCCCAGAGCAGATCATTTATTTCCAGCTCTGGCTCAATTGGGGCTACAGCTATTCCTCTCTGTTTTTCTTTTTCTTTCTTTCTTTCTTTCTTTCTTTCTTTCTTTCTTTCTTTCTTTCTTTCTTTCTTTCTTTTTTAATCTTACACTAGCTTTTGGGGAAAAAAGGCAAATGGCTGTTATAATTTTTAAATTAAAAATGTATAGAAATTTTGAAGAGAATTCTAGTTTCACTTTATAAATGTAATTTATTAGCTTTATAAAAAGTAGTTAACAGGTCAGAAATCATAGTCAGAAAACTGGAAAATAGAGGAAAATAAATTTAAATATTTTTCTATCTGTGTTTTAAAATGTTTAAATGTTTGTAACTAACCTTGTAAATGAGACTAGACATTGTTAAAAGACCTTTAATATAATTTGAGATTTTTGCTAGATCTAGAAGTAGAATGAGGTAAGTAACTGAGCTTAGAAGATTAAAAATGAACTGTTTTTATCATTATAAATTTAACTAGGTGACTATTTGTAAAGATCAAAGTAAACTTTTGAATATCAACTTCTATAAATAAAATCCATCCCCAAGGGTATCACGCAAAAAAACAAGACAAAAGAAAACAGAACACCCTCTGGTATAACCTCCTTCCACATTGGGGATGAAACTCACAGCCTTGTGGGCGGAGCTAGGATTTGGAGGTCACTTTTCATGTCTTGAAGGCATATGCTTAGAGTCCTCATATGCCCCCCCCCCACCCCCTTCCCATCCAGAACAATATTAGCACTCAAAACTCAACAAGAAATATTACTGGTCTAAGGAAACAGGCTCCATGAAGATCTTTATAAACTTCTAATGACTACAATGTCAACAGAGTTTGGTTCTGAATAGGAATGTTCACACCAAAGCCCTCAGAATCATTGGTGTCCCTGGTTAGGGCTAGCTTTTCACCTCCATTCCAATCAATTCTCCAAAGCAACTATCTTTGCTTATACCTGCTTGCTGCATATTAAACAGACAAGAGATAATTTGAGGTAGCCTTGAAAAAAAATTAGTTAACTTACTTGAAAAATTAGCTTAAATTTTTGTTAGCTTTCAACAGTTCAGAATGTCTTTGACATGTATTAGTATCTTAGGTGGACTTAGGCTCCCTAGGGGGCGAGGCGTGCGTTTTCCGTGAAGTCTGGGGTGTGTTCTCTTGTGTAATGAAGTTCTAAGTCATTTTTATTTGCTTCTTTATATCTTTAGGTATTTTTCTTTTTTCTTACAATGAGCACAACAGGAGGGAAAAAGTTGTTAAAACATAATATGAATTTTCAAAGATGTCTTTTTTTTCAGAGACTTAACTATAGAAGGCGAATTACACCGTGAATTCTGTGGTGTAACATTTTCTAGGACTTTAATATTTTAATGATGGAAAAGTATATCATTATTAAAGGATGGAAGGAGCTTTGCTCCAAGCAAATCTCTCCCGTGATGCATCTCAACTTAGAAGGCTGTAGACTAATTAGACACACAGCATATGCCTCCCTAGGGTTTTACTTAACCTATATTGGTTTCCATTCTTCCCTCAGAACTCGGTAGATGTGGCCTTTTGCTGTTAAACTTTTCCTTTTGAAGAAATTACTTTTTATTTTATTTTTTATTGATTTCAGAGAGGAAGGGAGAGGGAGAGAGAGATAGAAACATCAATGGTGAGAGAGAATCATCGACCAGCTACCTCCTGCATGCCCCCTACTGGGGATCAAGCCCACACCTAGGCACGTGCCTTGACTGGGAATTGAACCCGTGACCTCCTGGTTCACAGGCCAACATTCAACCACTGAGCCACACAGGCCGGGCTCAAATAAATTACTTTTAGTTACAATATTTTAAAAGGAGAGACAAAGCACCTGACCTAGTACGGAGTCATAGAAAGTTACAACAGGTGTCACAACCACAGGACGGTCAGGCACCTGCAATGTGACCTTGGCCAAGGACAGTGATTGCAATCCTGCCCACCTCCATGGCAGGTGACAGCCCTGCCCTGCAGCGCACATCCATCGGCGGGTACCCTTTGAGCTCCCGTGGACAGTTATGATTCCCAAGTTCAGTCCCACATGCATTCACAGGGAAGCAGGGAGAGGAGCACTCCCTGGCTCGGCACTCAGTCCCCGAGTGATGAGCAATAATGACCTGTCAGGCCAGCAGGCTGTGCATCCTGAGCCAGGAAACGCCCCGAGGGACTTCCTTTATAAATGTGAGAGGAGGTTTGGCGGGGCTCTGGCCAGGAAGGCACGCACACCAGTTCAACGTGCATCAGGATGCTGTAACAATTCGCCCGGGGCTGTTATTACCGTGGCGTGTTTTCAGGCGTCCTTTTAAAAAATCACAAAAACAAAAAGGATGGTCTGAAACAGGCTCCTGGCCACAAAGAGTAGTCACCTGTTGTTATTTTTTCTCAAAGGTTTACATTTCTTCTTTTTACCTTAGCAGGGTGCTCTTTGCCTTTTAAGCATTCATGGATTTAGTTTTATTTTTGCCCATTCCTAACGGGGTCGATATTGAATGGTGGGTATGTTGTTGTGCAGACTTTGTTAGAATTAATTCAAAGGCTAAAACGAACCACATTTCAGCTAGTCCTGGTAGTCGGATGGTCTTCAACACATGAGAACAGTGGTACTTCTACTTTTGGATATACAGGGCACCTACACAAACCTTTACCAGGAAAACTCACATCCTATATAATAAAAGGCTACTATGCAAATTGTCCCTGGTCAGGGCACATACAGGAATCAACCAATTAAGGAATCAATAAGTGGAACAGCAATAAGTGGATATCTCTCTCCCCTCCCCTCCCCTTCCATCCCCTTCCCTCCTCTCCTTTCTCCTCCCTTCCCCTCCTCTGTCCTCCCCTCTCTGTCTCTATCTCTGGGTCTCCCTTCCTATCTCTCTCTCAAATCAATTAAAAATAAATAAATAAATAAGTAAAATCTAACTTAAAGACCAATTAAGAACAACAATTTGATTAATATAGTTTATGTCTTACTCATTCAGGAATGTATTTTAGGTGTGGTTTACCTGAGTAGGTCACTTAATTTACATTTTGGGCTTATTCTGAACTTTCTGGTTACGGAGAGATCATTTCAATAACGACACTGGAATCGTCAATGGTTTAGAGCAGACTTTAAAGTAGCATGGGAGCTGCTCCGATGCAGAAGATCTCCCCACGAGAAAACTCGGTGAATCCAAGAGGAAATCTCGCTGCCCTGATTCTATTAGTGAAAGGAAATGACTGACAGGCATGGAGCACAGCCCGGAACCAATAGGAAAAAAGCAAATGGCATCACTGCCCTCCTCACCATAAAGGAAATTCACTGAAACAACAAGACGAACGTTAATAGCGACATCATTTCCACTCGAAAAAGTCACCGAAGGGCTGAAAGCAATCTCCTCGTGGTTAGAGGCCTTCACCTTTGATCCGCACAGGCTGTCACGGAGAGAGGCCTGTTTTCGGCATGCCACACTTAATTCTCCGAAACTCCTTTGTTCTGTAGAGCCCGGAAGGGATGAATGATAGCTTGACAGGTCTTCAATAAATAATGACAATTTATCAGGGAAGGGGGTTATTTTCAGGAGATGAATAGCTAGCTGCAGCTGGAACATTAATTTCCAAATCCCCAAGACAAAAGAGCTGTGACAGAGATCCTCAAATCGGGGGGACCAACGAGCCTGGGGGAGCCGAGGGCATGGGAACAGAGCGAAGATGTGTTTTAGTCTCAGACACGTTGCTTTTGAAGCAGTTTAGCCCATCCAAGGGGAGATCTACAGAGCAGGTAGCTGGGACTCCAGGTCCTGAGCTCAGGGGTGAAAGGTCAGACTCACTTGGGCAGAGGCGTCTGCTTTTAGGAGGTTAGGCTCTCCTTGGGGCGGAAATGTGTCTGGCGGCTTTCAGGAAGAAGGAGGGGGTCAAGGAGGCTGGTCCCCACTCCCGTGAGTAGGCGGTGTGGTCTGTGGGGAAAAATCACACCCAGAGTTCCAGTTTCAGCACCAGCTGTTTGATCCTGAATAACTCTCTCTGAACCTCAACTTTTCCCATTATGAAAAATGGGATTTTCAATGCCTATTAATGCCCTCAGAATGGGTGATTTGGATCAAACATGATCAGTGTGAAAGCATTTTCATATCTTTCAAGGTGCTATCCCAATACACATTATCATTATCATGAAGAGTGTGTACAGACAGTTGTTTGAAATACTTAGTCTTGAAAGAGAAGTAAATGATTCACTCAATAAACATCTGTTGCACGAGGCTCTAAATTAGTGCTGGAGAGAGGAAGATAAATAAGACTTTGGTTCTTCCCTCTCATGGCTCACAAGAACTATTAAGAAAAATAACACAGTGTCAAGTACAAGCAGATAGAAGATCTAAGGAAAGGATGTTATAAGCGAATGAATGAATGAACAACTAAATAGGTGATGAATTCAATCCTAACTTGAAGTCCTCCCCACCCAAAAAAAAGCTGGAGGGGGTCACCGGGGTGGGGGCAGGGGACATATGTAATACTTTCAACAATAGAGAATTATTTTTTTAAAAAGTCTTCTTGGAAGAATCTGTCTCCAGGCAGAAAGGCTGTTCTTCAGATAAAGAAGGAGGCATGGGAAGGAAGGGAGCCCAAGGCCAGGGGATGGCAGGAGGGAATGCTGGGCATCAAATGCTTGAGGGGAACGGGCAAGCAATGAGGTGGAGGTGGAGAGGAGGGGAAGGTGTGGTCAGATAGCCTGTGTCATGTTCAGTTGCTGGAATTATGATGATGAGATTACAGCTATTAAAGTTGTAAGTGCTGAAATGAATAAAATGAAATGTTTTCTGACTGTAGAATCCTTTGATTTAAAAAATATGTTAATGTGAACTGTGACTCTTTAGGAGGTGATCTATTATCAAAATATTTTTCAAACTTCTAGATTTCAGGACTTTTCTGGAGAAAATTCTTAAAGAGCGAGTGTTCTGTAAAATATATATTTAAAAAGCTGTGGGACATCTACATCATGAAATACTATGCAGCAGTAAAAAAGGAGGATCCCTTACCCTTTGAGATAGCATGGAGGGACCTGGAGAGTATCATGCTAAGTGAAATAAGCCAGTCAGAGAAAGACAAGTATCACATGATCTCATTCATATGTGGAATCTAATGAACAACATAAACTGATGATTGGAGTTGATCCAGACACACAGAAGCATGGAACAGACTGTCAAATCTCAGAGGGAAGGCGGGGTGGGTGGGTGGGTGGGAAGAGATCAACCAAAGACCTTGTATGCATATATGCTTAAACCATGGGCACAGACAGTAGGATGGTGAAGGCCTGGGGCGGGGAGAGGGGGAGGAAGGTCGGGAGGACTAGAAGGGGTCAATGGGGGAAAAAGGGAACATATGTAATACTTTCAACAATAAAGACTTTTTTTAAAAAAGAAAACCTGAATCTATTATTACATTAGGGAAAAAGCTAGTTAGAAGCTCCCAACTTTTAAATAGTGTCAATTATTCAGGTAATCTTTGCTTTAGGAAATTTCAATATAGAAAAGTCTCAAATGGAAATACCTTTTAAAAGTGTGGCATATTTTCATTATTAATAATAATTATAACACTGACATAAGACAAAGATGTATATTGCTTTAGATAATAAAACACAAAATAACAACATGTATCTCTAACATTAAGCTAAAAATTAAGTAATAAGTGACTAAATGAATGCCAGATCGATTGCACTGACTGGATTATTCAGTTGAATCTTAGCCAAAGAAGTGTGTCTTTTCCTTCTCTTCTTCAACACTTCTTACTATTTCCCGCTCCAGACATTACACTCTACGAACATAGCTACATGTGAGTCATGTCATTTTTCAATTCTTTAGGACGGAGTAAAATCTTATAAAATTTTCATCAAGATGGAAACTAATAACTAAAACAAGTGCCAAGAGCCACCTCCGGAGAGATCTGTCAGCTCAGGTTGCTTCCCAGTCGCTGCCTCCACGGCACTGACTACTTACGTGACATGGAAAGAAGCAAATAAAATTAAATGAAAACAGACAAATATTCTTGTTCCCTTGGTGCTTACACTCTCATGGGTGACATTCAGTCTACAGATATTAACGTGACCACCTGGGCAATCCGGAAGACCCCCCCCCCCCCCCCCAATCTTCAGCTCCGTGGATTAGCCACCTACTGTCACCTGCTACCTTTCTTCCTTCTGCCGCACAACAAATCCGACGCACAGATCCCAGGGCAGCAGAAGGCAATAAATATGGCGGAATGAACACTGGGAAATCAGAAATAGGTGGGAAACATGGAAAGACAATGATCTGCTTTTAACAGGGAGGCAAGTCCTGTTCAAGACTAACGCATCCTCTGTCAGGAATGGCGTGTTGTATTTGCACAGCTGGGAGAATTGCTCATTGCTGTGTATACATAATGAGACTGCAAGGTAGGTGTTTATCACTGAGGAAATCAATTTACCTGTATTTGTGAGAACATATGCACTTTTGATTCTTTTCTTTTATATCTTAAGGATAGGTAACTTTATTTTTTAAATATTTTTGATTGATTTTAGAGAGAGAGGAGAGCAGAAGGGACATGGATAGAGAGATAGAAACATTGATGAGAAACATCAATCAGCTGCCTCCTGCACGCCCCCTACTGGGGATCGAGCCCGCAACCCAGGCATGTGCCCTGACCTGGAATGGAAGTGTGTGTGACCTCCTGGTTCATAGGTCAACGCTCAACCACTGAGCCATTCTGGCTGGGCAACCTTTTCTTTTCTAAATTTAATTGAGTTTAATGATTTCCCCCATCACCATTATTCCCTCTAAGCCCTCTTCCACCTCCCAGGGTGGGTCACTTCAAACAGGGCATGCGTTTGGAGGTGATCTGACAGCGCAGTGATGGAGATGTTGAAAAGTCCTCTGTTTTCAATGGGAAAGAGAAATCCTTGCAGAGGAACTGCGTCCCTCCTTAACAAAGAGATCACAAGACAAGCGAGACGTGCGGCGGGGCCACGAGGGAGAAGGAAACGCGGGTGTGTGGAGGGCAGTGGGCACTGACCTGGGAAAGGAGCTGCCAGGCGCCCTCAGGACGGCCATGGGAGTCAGACACGTGTGTGTGTGTGTGTGTGTGTGTGTGTACGCGCATGTGCACGCACACAGGGTCCACCTTGTTTGCTCTGAGGGCAGAGAAGCAGGTGAAGCCAGACAGCAAAGGTGAAATCCGGTGAGATCGCTTACTTTGTCGCCATGGCAACCCAACCCTGATGAGAGGGAGGAAAACAATAAAATATCTCTGGGGGAAAATATATCCAGGAAAGGTGCCCTCGTGGGAGGAGCATGATGTATTCCCACTTGGTGATTCCTTGTAACAAAGGCCTGGGTGCTGGTCGGGGGACATGCTGGTTTCAAAAGCCTTCCACTCGCTGAATTATTTAACTGGTCCTGCTGCAGAGTCGGGTTTGCATGGGAAAGCTGTAGTTGCGGATTAGAATCCTTAGTGCCCTTGCGGAGGTCGGAGCCTGGCCACTGTCACTCTCCCGGATGCCTCTTGACAACCTTTGGCCACCGTCTTTCAGGAAGTGCGAATTCAACAAGGACAAGATCCAGCAGATTCTGAAAGTTGCTTAAAATTCAAGCTCTATTTTATTTGCCTAGGTTGGATTCTCAAACTTCACCCATTATTATTATTATTTTTTTAAATTGCTTTCTTCAACACACTGTTTCTTGGTATGCAGTTCTATAGGGAGAAAAATCAATTTCTTCTTTCCACTTTAAAAATGCTTAATTCTTGCAGTTTTTCCAAATTTTCCCAGACATTAGGCAATTTTGAGTTGTTGCTATGATTGTTTTCATTCCAATACAACTTCTTGGTTTGTAGAAAGTCTGGGAAAGCTTGTTTTACTTTTATAAAGTCAGCTTCACTGAGGTAATTTGCAATACAATCAACCTTTTAAAGTGTACAGTTAGTGGAGTTTTGATCACAAGGAAAGTAAGATTCTAAAATTAGGTGACTTGGAAAGGATTAGAAACTCAAATTTCTCTTTCCTGAAAGTTTTATTTCATTGTCCAAATATAATTTTCAAGTAGATAAAAATATGTTCTTAAAAAGGTCTTATTCAATTCACTAATTTATAGGGTAACAATGAAGGTCAGAAAGTAGTATGAAATCATGGAGCCGCTGTCAATAGCCATTTTGAAGAAAAATAATCCTACCTAATAATAGACAAATATGCAAATTGACCGCACTTTCGCTACGTCCAAGCCACGCCCACCAGCCAAGCCACGCCCACCAACCAATCAGGGCGAGTATGCAAATCACCCCAACAAAGATGGCGGCTAATTTGCATATCAAGACAGCATAGAAAGAAGCCAAGAGCTGCAGAAGGGAGCAAAGCTGCGGAGAAGCAAGCAAGCTGGGGGGAGAAGGGAGGAGCGGAGGCGGGGCCAGGGGAGAAGGAAGGAGAGCGGGCTGGCTGGCGGAAAAGGAAGAAAAGCAGGCAGGCTGGCGGAGAAGGCGGGGTGGGGGAGAAGGGAGGAGCGGAGGCGGGGCCAGGGGAGAAGGAAGTAGTGGAGGTGGGGCCAGGGGAGAAGGAAGGAGAGTGGGGCGGGTTGGCAGAGAAGGGAGAAAAGCAGGGGGGCTGGTGGAGAAGGCGGGGTGGGGGACAAGGGAGGAGAGCAGGCTGAACGGGGTAGAGTGCAGCAGGAAACCCTATTGCAGGATTTTTCCTGCAATGGGAACGCTAGTGTTTACATAAGATGGTGAGGTTAACTAGGTTATTTCCTATATGGCAATAATAACATACTCTTTGGGATTATTTTTTCTATTAGACATAAATTCACAGTTAACATGTCACTTCTGTCTGTTTAGTTCCACGTTAACTGAAGAGTTAAAAAAGTCAAACACAAGAACATTATCTGAAACTAGAGGCCCAGTGCATGAAAATTCATGCACTGGGCGGGGAGGGGTCCCTCAGCCCGGCCTGCCCCCTCTCACAGTCCTGGAGCCCTCAGGGGCAGGTGACCCGGTGATCAGGGGACGGCGACACCCCCATCACAACTCTGCTGCTGCCATTGCTGGCAGCGCAAGCCTCGGCTGGCCCTGGTTACCTGAGCCTTGGGTGGCTCCCGGCGGCTGGGCAGCCGCCATCCAAGGCTTGCCTGTGCCTTGGGCCGGCCCTGGGCGGCTGGGGGGCTGAGGGGACTGGGGGTCTCCAGAGGCAGGCGCGGAGCGGCCAGGCCTGCCTGGGGGTGGGCCCAGCGGGGCTGAGGGGACTGGGTGCTGCCATCTTTGAGGGCATGGCAATCAATTAGCATATTCCCTCTTTATTAGATAGGATAACTAAATAATCAGTGTATGCCATTGACAGGGTGTGCTATGCTCTTTCTAGATGTTCCAATTTGGTGTAACTTTTCTTTCTTTCAAATATGCTTTTATTGATTTTAGAGAGAGTGAAAGGAAGAGGGAGAGAGAGAGAGAAACATCAATTGGTTGCCTTCTGTATGCACTCAGACCAGGGATTGAACTCAAAACCTGGACATGTGCCCTGACTGGGAATCAAACTGGTGGTGCATGGGATGATGCTCAACCAACTGAACCACACCGGCCAGGGCTGTGTAACGTTCCTTAATACAGCTGTCTATTATTCATTGATGGGAATTCTCTTCCTGAAGTGAAGTTCTCAGAGTCGCAGTTTTTGGAAAACTGGCGTGGACATGGACCACTGGAGGCTGATACCATGGAGTGTTTTTCTTATCTGTGGAGCTCCATCCCCCAAGTCTTATGAAACAACCCTGTTCTTAGAAGCCGTGTGGACTGTATTTCCAGGCACATTTTAGTGTGTGGGAACATAGTTTATGCTTAATGGATTTGGTGCTTAGCTTTTTCAACTATGCATTTTTTTCACACTAACTATTATTTTTTAAATGAGGTTTATAAAGACATATTTTTATTTCCTATCCGTGTCAACTATTTCTTGCATTTCGTGAGGTTCAATGGTAGCCCGTGGATGTTGAGTCCAAAGCCCGTAAAACTGTATTTCTTTTAAAAGCCGGTTATGTGACCAGCAGCTATCAGGTTAAAATGCCTCTTCTTCCCACACCCTGTATTTAGATGATGCAAAGACTACAGACAGAATAAACTTATGTACCTAGAGGTATGTCACTTAAGATAAAATGAGAATATTGGGTTGATAAATAGTCCATTTATTTTATTAACTTGGGTGAAGTGAGTTAATATCCTTTAGCCAGCATCGCACTTGAAGCAAATTCACCGTTACGCCGAGGGACATATCTCTGGAGAGTCTCTGTGAGCGGAAATAATTGTACAAATCTGCGTTAATGAGCTTCATCCCGGAACAGCCCGGTGGTGGGGAGAGCGCCGCGTGGCCTGGGCACCGTGTGAGCCGCCCGCTGGCCAAGCGGCCAAGGCCAAGCGCATGCGCGGCGAGGATGGGCAGCTGGGGTCTCTTCTGCATCCCACGCCGGCTTTCTGGGTTAACGGAGGGCTTACATGTTTAGAGCTTTCAAGTGACTATCTTTCTACAAGCATCACACCAATTTCAAAAAGGGAGCCGGAACAAAGAAGTACTCTCAGTCCAGACATTTCAAGAGCCCTCAATTATTTGGGCTCGACGAGATGGTTGTTTTATCATTTTGCAGAGCATGCGATTAATTGAAGGATAAAGCCGATCAGAGGGAGGAAAAGGACCAGTTGCTTCTCTGTGGTGAGCCCGGGTGCCATGCCACGGTTTGATAGATGCTTTCTCTAGTTTTCTCGTTTAAGCAAATGCCTTCCTAGTTGATGCGCGTTAGTGGATGCTTTGTCCGCTCTTGGAACATTCTTTCAGTATCTTCTCTCTTCCATCAGAACCATTCCTTACTCCCCACCCCCACCCCCACCCACCAGTGGAATACTGTACTCACTGCTCCATGTCTCAAGGTTCCTTCTTGGTAGTTTCATAATTGGATTGGGGATGATAAAACACAAACGTTGCCAATAAGCTTCCATAATCTTGTCAAGAATGGTGGGAATTTTCTAAAACAGGGATCTGTGGTTTTCACACCGTTCTGCTGTGAAGGCAGCATTTAGACCAGTATCCTTGCATCAGGAAATTGCACTCTTCAGGTATTTGCTGGAAAGGATTTATGATGTGGGTAGTTAACTGTAATGATAGAGAATGGCAGCTACTGGGGAAAGTCCAGTTCCTACTACAAGCAACATTTCAGGGTTTTTGCTTTGTTTGTTGTTTAAGCAGGGAGGGAGTGGATAGTAAATTGCTAGGGGTAGGTGCTTTGGGGGATCATCAGGTTCTACCTCCTTCTTCTCCATCTGAGAAACAGGAAAGGCTGTTAAAGAAGCAGGTGTGGGAGCGGATTCACGCTTCATGCTGGACACCGAGAAGGTGATCAGGAGGCAGCTGGTAAGGATGTTTAAATTTGGGCGAGAGGTCTGAGTAGTTGTTGTGTATTTGGGGGGTCTCAGCAGACGGGAGAATTTAAAGCCACTAAAAAAGAATAAGATCTCCTCAGGAAGAAGTGTAGATGAAGAAGAGAAAGAACCAAAGACTGGGGTTCCAGCACATTTTAACATTAAGCAGTAAAGGGGGAGAAGATAAAGCAACAAAAAACCAAGAGCGGAGAATCATTATCATCATGGGTGTGTCAGGAGGGTTAAACAGGATAAAGCAAAGACTGTACCTTAGCCCTGTGACCGGCTTTTAGTAAGTACTCAATGTACGCTAGCTGCTTCTAACCACTTAACTATGCCACCTGAGGTTCTCAGAATGCAGCCAATTTCTTGAAGGCAGCTATGAACATACTTGGAACATGATGGGTAGCAATAAGTATTTGTTGAATGAATGAACAAATGAGTTAGTTTCCTTATACTTCTGTGTGTGTGTGTGTGTGTGTGTGTGTGTGTGTGTGTGTGTGTGTTTTGCATTTACTCTGTGCTAGATTTCAGACTATGGTATTGTAATAATGTATTATGACATTCAGTATATATTTCTTGCATAAAGAGATTGATCCAGGCAGATCTGAATAAGGGATATTTGTCTCTCGTCTTTCCTTTCCTTTTTTTTAAGCTTCCTAAATATTTCATGAGTCCATCCACTGCCTTCCTATTTACCACCACACCTTAGACCAGGCCGCCATTATCCACTAGGAGCATTATCGCAACAGTTTCCTAACCAATGTCTCTTTCTCTTTGACCTCCCTTCCCCTCCACTCCCCTCTCTTCCCCTACTCTCTTCTCCCCTTCTCTCCTCTCAACACTTCTTTATTCTGCAGCCAGAGTGCCCCTCTCCAACCCACCATTCTAATCAGCTTAGCACACCCCATAAAATCGTTCAGTGGCTTTCCCATAAATTAGAAGGAACATCTGGCCTCTGGCCACCTTGCCAACCTCATTTCTCTCCGAGCTACTGTTATCATTCTCAGAGCTGGCTTCCTGGAACTGCTTTCATTAACTTATTTTTATTGAGCCTGTATTTATTGAGGTCCCTGTAAATAAGAGGTGGGGTAGGCAGTGGACCAGGCGGATTCCCTGTCCTCGGCGAGATTACAAAATGATGGATGAGATCGGCATCACAATAAAGCCTCACACACATCATGTTACAGAAGTGCAGGGTGCTCTGCTGGTGACTGAGGCAACTTTCTCCATCCCAGGCGGGAGGAGGAGCGAGGCCCTCCATCTCATCTGCATATATTTGCATGAGAAGTGTCCTCTTCCTAGGACACTCTTACTTGTCACTCTGCCTGATCATTTTTCGGGTATCAATTTACGTAAGTTCTTCTTTTCGACTTTATTGACTCTAAGTTTAGGTTTATGTTCCCATATGATTCTGCATTTTCCAACCTTAACAGTCAGCTTTCTTTATTGTAACAACCACTCTACAAGTTCTGAGATGACAAGCGTAATGATTAATCTCATTTGTTGCTTATCTCCTTATCTCCCTATCATTTTCTCTTTTGCCTAAAATGGCACCGGGCATAATTAATTTTTATTGAATGAACAAATACAAAGAGCTTCCTACCATTTTCTACTTTCTTATTTTTTTCTTTATTTATATTTTAATTAAGTTATTGAGGTGGCATATATAATAATAAAAGCATAATATGCTAATTAAACCAGACAACCTTCTGGACGTAGCTGGGGCTGTGAGGGAAGCCCGGGTCCCAGGTGCCAGAGGGAAGCCGGTGCTGGTAGCCGGGGGAAGGAAGGCCTACACTTGCACGAATTTTGTGCATCGGGCCTCTAGGTGGTTAATAACATTATATAGGGTTCAGGTGTACAATTCTATAACACATCATCTGCACGTTGTAACTTTCTCATTGTTTTCAGACATGGGGCTATGTACCAGGTCTCCCACATGCCTAGTGACGAAGAGGAACTCAGTTAGTAATGTATTAAGTAAATGAATGAGGAAAGAAGTATGGACATGGCTTCTCCCTTCTTCAATGCACTCCTCCTCTTGAGGCAGAGAATGTTTTTGTCACTCTCTCTAAAGTAAGAGCATAACAAGATGATAATACTTTCATGATCATTAAAGTGCTATTTATTAATTTTCTACGTGAGTTTATTATAATCTAGGATATTGTGAACAATTCTGACCTTGTTCCTATTCAGTGTCCTCCTCTAAAAGGAATGAGTGCTATTTCTTACTTGGGTTACTGTAACATTTTAAATGATGTTATAGACTCTGGTGCCATCTCTGAAGGCCAAATAGAAAGAAGGAAAAAATTCTCCTTTTAAATGTATCATCTTATTTGATATTTCACAATCAATATTTTCAATAACGGAAGTATTAATATACCTTCCATTTAAAAATAGGTCACTGTTTTCAAGGTTTTTGCAATCGCATCCTCCCATTCGACTCAAACTAATAGGGCTACCCAGAAGGGGCGGGGCCCTGGGGAATGTTAGTCTGACTTCAATTTTGCAGAGGAAAGGAGACTCGGTTTAATGTTGCCTCACTTGCCTAGGTTTCCATGACTAGAAATCGGGAACCTAAATCTTCTGATTTCAAATACAGATGTCTTTGTACTCCAAAGCATTGCCCTTCACGGCCTTGCTCCCACACACAGAACTCCGGTCTTTCCCATCCCCGCTGTTCACTGTACCTGCCCTCCCTCCTCGGAGCATCACAAGGCCTTTGTGTTTTCTCACCTCTGCTTCCCTCCTTGGTGAGACTTCTCCTCTGTGGCACACACCACAGGGTCCTTCAGCCCTGGTGGTTCAATCTATCCAAATGCCTCTTTCCCATCTCCTTTCCCCGGGCAGCGACCACCCACTTCACGCATGTATTGCTGGTGATATTAACCCCATTTTCCTTTGTCCGTGCCCCCTAAATGGCACTCTACTCTGCTAAGAGCCTCAATGGACCATTTGGACACAATAATTAACTAATTAATTCACTAATATTTATGGGCTGTTTTGTGCTTCGTAGCCTGCAATAGGATACTTTCTTTTCCTGCAGATGTTTTATAAAACAAATAGCTCATCGTTTTCAGTGCAGCCACAAGCAATTTCAAAGGGCACTTGCCAACTGTGTCTTCGCTGCCACCGCGGACGCATCTGGGGTACTTTCACCCCCGTGCAATCAGCCTGACACTGGATTCCAGGGTGGATAATGGCTCCGGGCCCGGCTCAGACACAAAGGAGGGCGCTGAAGCATTAGGTTCTGAAAGCCGGGAGTGAGGACACCAGGTGACGGTCCTTTGTGTGTGTGGAATGAAAGGTCACTAAGCCCCTGCCTCACGCTGACTTGGAGTCCGCCATCCCCTCAGGGCGGAGGGCCTGACTTCAGGGAGCGCACTCAAGGGATTGATTTCTCAGCGTGGAGTGGTCTTTACTCTAAAGCTGGTGATTTCGCTCTTACAGAGAGATGGAAGCTTCCTCATTCTGTGTCCAGGTCGCCTGGGGTGAAGAACAAGGACCCATTCTCTGGGGCACGTTGATTCCCCCCAGACACCACCGCGTGTATTCGTTAACCCAACTCCGTCAGCACGTGTTCCTTTCTCTTGTACATATAGAATATATACAAGGACATAGAGCATGTATGTTAGTATGCTAGCACAATATTTGGCGTCAAAGCCACATTACTATTGAGTGTATGCATGCTGTGTAGATACAGAAACATCACTGGTTATGTAGGAATGATATACATTTACTATGAGGGCATTATGTACAATAAAAGAAGGAGGTGCTAGAATAACATGTAATCTCTCTGTAAAGACCTTTTGATGAATACACCCTTACATTCTTCCTAGGCTTGAAAATATTGATTTACCCTATAACACTCTCCAGAAACGTATAGCTTAAAGTTGGGAGTGATCTGGGCTTATCTAGTTCAAGTTCACGACCCTGTGCCAGTGTGTCCTCCACAGCGCTCCTGCTGATGGTAGGCACCCGTTGGTACATTCATGAAGAAGCTACCCTTTGAGGCACTGAAGCGCCCCTCTGAATGGTGCCATGCCTCTGACCTCACCGCCATCCCAGCGTCCTAGTACCTGAAGGCAATCGTGCGAAGATGGGTGAACATTCTGTAATGTGAGCCTCACCGACTTGGAAATCTCAAGACGAAAGCGGGACATGTGCTCTTACCAAAAGACTCCACTGGACAAAATGGCAGTGAGATTCTGTACTTGGGTAACGCATGGCGTAACTTTCAACATGTAGCCACTGTCGATAAGAATGAGTCATTTTGAAATGGGCCTCTGCGATCTGGCTGACGCAGTGAGAGTCGGGCCATTAAACTAGGACCGCAGCAGCCTGGAGGCCAGGACCTCTGCAGTGGGTCTGGACGTGAGGGATAACTCACTGGAACATAAGGATTCTGTTTCACCCAAGATGCTAGCTAACACACCATCGGCAATTGATTTTCTTGAGCGTAGACGTTCCCTAAATTAGTCCATTGACTCTCAATTTGGGTTGAACAGACTAGAAATTCCCCCAGGAAACGTCATTAATCCTCAGTAAGGGGGCAGCTCTCTGAATCCTCAAGCCATTCAGTGTTTCCGTTTTCTCACCTGCAGAATGAAGACAATGTAGGCCCCAGGTCCTGTTGGTTCTAATGCTTAGAAGCAGTTATCTCCAGTGAATTCTGAGCTTTATGGTGATTTGTTCACTTGCTAAGATATGAAGAAATGCTGTGAATCATGAAGACCAATGCAATGCTTTCCATATAGAAAACCCAAAGTAAACAGCGGCTGAATTACTCATTTTCTGTGGGAAAATCACTTGATTATCACTTTGTGAAAGTAAGGAGGGTTATCTTCTGTAAGCCTAGGCTGTGTTTATCCTACTCTCACAGGCTGGAGGATGTGCTGGGTACACGCACAAAAGGACTAGGTACTTGAACGAGAAGTCAGGTGTGTACTTGAGACAGGACTCATTCGAAGATGAAAGCAAGTGGGTTCAAGGGAAGCGCCCCAAGTTCAGGGGCCATGAATATTATAATAAAGAACCCTACTCTGCCTCTTGGTTGTTCGATCATCTGTTCCATCTCTCTCAAATTCCTAGCAGATCCTGAGAAGTAGGGTCAGCAGAGAAAATGGAAAAGACCTTTCGAAACTAAGGTCACAGACAGAGTGCACATCAAATGTTTCTCCCTCTTGAGACTTCACTAAAACGACAGTGAAGGCATTTTGTAAAAAGGAGTAAATTAACGGGGACAGAAGTATAAAGACAGAGGTAACAGGAACCCAATTTTGAAATTTAGAAAATGTTGATGGAGAAGTGTTAACTGACCTACACTCTAAGTAAGAGCAAATCTGAAAGGGACCGAAATAAACTTCAAGTCAACGTCTAATCAGCTCAATCTCAGACTGGGTTAAGGAGGGACACCCCTCATCCAAATCCTCTCTGGAAAAATTTAACACCCAGAGCCTCCACTTACCTCTGTAATTTTCCATTTGCCATGTTATAGCATTTGAGGGACAGTCGCCAGGAATATAATGGACATGGAGATATAAAAATCTAAAATTCTCATACTATAGGTCACGTGGTATAATATCACTAGACAATGACCAATGAATGATGTAAACAATAAACCCGATGTAACGATATAAACTATGTATCCACTTAATAGCAAAGCAGATATATTAGCATATTAAGCAACAGAGATAAAATACATTACTTAAAAATATTTAATTAAGCCAAAAGCAGGAAGAAAAAGAGGAAAGGTAAATAAGAGACATATAGTATAAATAGAAAGCAAAGGGCAATATGATAGATTTTAACCTAACTATATCAATAACGCAGTAAATCTAATGGTCTAATATTCCAATTAAGAAACAGAGGTTGTCAGGTTGGACTTAAAAAAATAAAGGATACAAATAAATATATGCTACCTACAAGAAACACACTTCAAAAAAGAAAAACAGATACGTTAAAAGTAAAAGGGTAAACAAAGATATGCTTCATAAACATTATAAAAAATTAAGGGTGAGTGGTTAAATTAATACTGAGCAAAGTGTATTTCAGAGCAAACTATATTACTGGGGATAAAGGTCATTCGACAATAATAAAGGAATAGGTTCATAAGGAGGTCTTAACAATTCTAAACTTTTATGAACAAAAAAACAAGCTTCAGAATACACAAAGCAAAATCAAATAGTACTGAAAAGAAAAATAAACAAATCTACAGTTGTAGAGACATATTTCAATACCTCTATAGAAATAACTGCTAGAACAAGGCAACCCCAAACCGCTAAGGACATAGAAGATTTGAACAACGCTATCAACCGACTTGACCTACTGTGACATTGCAGAACATTGTACACAACAGCAGACTCCACATTCTTTCCATGTGGGCACAGAAGCAAGGTACATCTGATTCTGGGCCAAGGTGGAAATCTCAGTAAGTGTGAAGTGACGAACCCTTTTCCTCAGAATTGCAGCATGTGCGAAGGTGCTCAACATCATTAGCGATTCGAGAAATTCAACCTAAAGCCACAGGGAGACCCTCACTGCAGTGAAAAGGCTGGTCGAGCCCAATGTTGTCGAGGACACAGAAGAGCCGCATGAAAACTCGCCTACGCTGCTGGGGGCCATGTGAAGTGAAGCACCTACCTCGGGGAAAGATGTGCCCGTTTCTCGAAAAGTCGACACATACATGACACATGGTCCAGCCTTTCTACCCCTACTAATTACTTGAGAAAAATTAAAGCCGCCTTCGCCGGGGAGCTCAGTTGGTTGGAGTGTTGACCTGATACACCAAGGTTTATGGTTTGATCCCCGTTCAGGGCACATATAAGAATCAACCAATGAATGCATAAATAAGTAGAACAACAAATGGATGTTTCTCTCTCACACTCTCCCCCTATCTATCATCTATCTCTTCTCTCTCTCTTCCTCTCTTTCTAAAAAAAAAAAATCAATAAAATTAAGAAAAAAAGAAATATTTACCCAGCCGGCATGGCTCAGGGGTTGAGTATCCACCTATGAACCAGGAGGTCGTGGTTCCATTCCCGGTCAGGGCACATGCCTGGGTTGTGGGCTCGATCCCCAGTAGTGGGCGTGCAGGAGGCAGCCGATCCATGATTCTCTCTCATCATTGATGTTTCTCTCTCTCCCTCCCTCTTCCTTCTCTGAAATCAATAAAAATATTTACAAAAAAGAAATATTAAAACCTATTGCTCCTAGAATTTGAAATAAATGCAATCATATTTTTCAATCTGGCATGTTCACCCAGCATAATTACTCAGAGACTTGAGCATGTTGTAGAACACATCGGTAGCGCATGCCGCTTTATAGCATAACTGTGTCGAGATAGCAAACTGTTAAGCAAATAGATTCTGTGTTCCTAACTTAAAAAATATATCTTCTCTAGGAACTAAAAGTCATGTTTGAATTCAGGAATATTTAATCATGGAAAAGATATCTTGCATCCTATTCTTACGCTGCTATTTTAAAATCTGTCCTGAAGGTGGCAACATTGAATAATGTTCTGCAAATTTTTCTAAGTAAAGCTTTTGTGGCCACTTTTAATTAAAGTTATTTATTTTAATATAAATCTCTCTCCCCTACCCCCCTATTTATTCTAATGTAAAAATATATCCAGTAACCTTGGATGGACATTTTGAAAGAAATCATTTACAACTTTGAAGAATAAAAGTTAACCTACATAAAAGGATCAGGGTACATCTACTCACATTTCCAAATGTTGAAGATCAGTTTTAAAAACAATGTGTCTCCTGCCAAACAACTGATATCAACAGACGTGCCTAACTTTTAAGGGTAAATGAATGCATGTTGTTTTGTGGTGAAAATTTATTTTCCTGCTATATGTGTTCAAATTCAGCACAATGTTTTCAGAATCTAATATATGCTAATAAAGGAATACAGTTCTTTTTGAAAGAATTACTCTAATAACAGAAAAAAACAAAACACCACCACAGCTAAAATCAATTCTGCAATAAACACCTTTTCAAAGCTACCAACAACGCAGTGTGTTTGATTTTCGTACCTGGACATGGATTGCTGTAGTTTCTATTTTTCGGTTTTTGGATCACAGCCACTTAATAAACAGAGCTTACTAATTTATATTCATCTGTTTTTGCAAAACGCCCCTGTGAAATAGGAAGGTGGCAACTAATGTCTCCCAGAGGTTAGCTGACTTATATATGATCCTTCAGTGGTCAAGCAAAAAAGAACTATTTCTTATCTCTAGTCAGGGACAATGGCTCATGGTTATAATTCTACCGTTATATTTATACACAGTTCAAACTCTCTGCATAGTTCTGGGAGAGAGGCGAATGCCTGCTTTCCTACAATTTCATATCAGGAATTTGTTATATGTGCCGTTTATGTTTCGGCTATAGCCTTGTGGTCTCTGTGCAGCAGGGAAGCATACAGTGAGCACCCAAAGCATGGCTTGTCACAGCCAGTATGCATGTCACTTTCCACTCCTTTCTTTAAAACACATTGAGAAGACTGCCTTATGTTCTTTTTGGAGGCCATGCTGACCCGAATGGGATTTTTCACAGATAATTATAGGATTATGTAGCGGAGAAGAGGTGTGGTCAGATGGTGTGGAGGAATCAGCAGAGCCAGGTGAAGTTAAGGGGCGTGAGGGAGACAAGGGTTGCAAGGAAGGCGACAAGGAACCCGAGTGTGCGCTGGACAGCGCTGGGGCTGCCTGAAACGGATGGAGACTTCTGACAGGCGCAGGGAGAAGGCACCCAGCCACTATCCACAGGCTTTTTCTAGTCCACACCCAATTAACTTTCTACGGAGCAAAATATTTGATCTATTTTGATTTTCAGTACCTACAGGTTGTTGTTTTTCCTTAAAGTAGGACATTCTTACCCATTTCTGGGAATTTATCTGAAAAAACACGAAACACTAATTTGTAAGAATATATGCACCCCTATGTTCATTGCAGCATTATTTACAATAGCCAAGATTTGGAAGCAACTCAAGTACCCATCAGTAGATGAGTGGATAAAAAAAGCTGCTGTGGCTATACAGAATGGAATATTACTCAACCAGAAAAAGGAAAAACATTTTACCCTTGGCAACAGCATGAATGGACCTAGAGAGTATTATGCTACGTGAAATAAGTCAGTCAGAAACGCAAGTACCACATGATTTCACTCAGATGTGAAATCTAATGAACAAAATGAACTAACAAGCAAAACAGAGACAGACTCATAGAGACTCATAGATCATTCTGGTTGGGGGGGAGTGTGGGGGTGTGGGGTGGTGGAGGGATTGAGCAAAAAAGAAGAAAAAAAGAGAAAGAACTCATGGTCAGGGACATCGGTGTGGTGATTTCTGGGGGTAGGGGGCTGGGAGAGGTGGAGGAGGGTAAAGGGAGAAGTCAATGGTGATGGATGGAGACCTGACGTGGGTTAGTAAACACACAACACAGTGTATAGATGAGCTGTTGTAGAATTGTGCACCTGAAACCTGTACAGTTTTGTTAACCAGTGTCACCCCAATAAACTCAATAAAAAGAAAAATTATAAATACATTATATTCTATTTCAAAGGAAGTAAGGTTTTAGTGATTATGAAAAAAATTAAAGCTTAATTTTTATAAAGCAGTATGTAACACATATCACATGTAAATACATATAAATCGTAAAGTGTAAATAGTCTGTAGTGTGTCAAATATACCTGTTAATTATACTTTAACAAAAAATGTATCATTCTGCACTACGTATATTGTATTTTTATAGTATTAAATTAAAACATTTTTAAAATGAAGTTCTGGATAAGTTACATATTTTTTCATATTGGAGAAAACCCATCTTTTTCCGTTTCCCGTGAAGAATTTCTGGGGTATTATTTGAAATGACTCACGACCAGCCACGGGTACCATAGTCCAGAGAGGAAAAAAGAAGGGTTTCTTTCTGACAAATGAATCGCTTCGAAAGTAGCAGGGGTTGAGCGCCAAACAGCAGATCACCAAGTTCCAGACGCAGAAGACAAAAGTGGCTTCTTGCTAACGGGCAGCCTGTTCCTGGGGAAAGACTGTCAGATATCAGGAACGAATGACGCACGGCGAAGGAAAGAAAGCAGAGATAAGGGCAGAAAGAATACTTTTTGCAAAAAATGAAATAATGAGCCAATTTCTCAGTGGGACCTGGTTTTACAGTGGGAAGATTTTTAAGGCCTCTAATGTAGCATTCTATTGTGTCAGAGATGTCTGTTCTGAATAGTTAATGTCTACATGCTGTAAAAATATATCGGCCACACAGAATTGGCAATATAAACTGTTTTAGCGGTGTGCTGTAAGGTTTGATTTTTTTTTTTTTATTGATTTACATTTTTGCTTTTGTCCCATTTAGGGGTAGATTCAATGCTTTAAAATACTCATTCCTGAGGAATCTGTGGCCATTTACACATTTCAGCCCTTCAAATCCTCAGCGAATTCCTCTCTGTGGATAAAAATAAATCACAATGTGTATTCATTCTATTATATTGTTTCACTTTCTGTGATGAGTAAAAGCTTCCCTATAGGAAGGCAGAGCACTTGGGTGGTCTTTGCTTTCTCTGTCAGTTTCATCATAAACCTTTGTGGTAAGTAAGCAACCAAGGGCGGTTGAAGTTGCTTTGTTATTTTTACCAACTGAATGTAGATAATATTATCTTCTGTTCACTTCATAAAGACATGCAGTTTTTTGGGGGACTTCTAAGCACCTTCATCTATATTCTTTTGTTAAAAAATATATTTTTTATTGATTTTAGAGAGGGAGAGAGAGATGGAAACATTGATGAGAGAAAATCATTGATGGGCTGCCTCCTGCACGTCCCCCACTGGAGATTGAACCTACAACCCCAGGCATGCCCTGAATCAAACTGTGGCCTCCTGGTTCATAAGTTGATACTCAACCACTGAGCCACACCAGCCAGGCCATCTGTATTCTTAATGCTATTTCCCCCAACCTTTTAGGTTATTCGGTATGCATCTATAATTTAATAAACATTACTCTGATCTAAGAGTGAGTGGTACATGGTCACTCACCAGTGAATACGGGTGAATTTAAGATGGAAGATTACTCAAACTATTCACTGCAATCATGTAAAATATGGAATTTAGATGCCAATATTTTTGTGTCTAAAAAAAATACAATTTTCCTTTCTTCAACAAAATCCTCGGTGGAAAATGGAAAAGGAAATTAGTAAATTTCACAGAATTGTTGTAATTTGGCTTTAAAATAGAATGTCAGCTAAAGTACTTATTGTAAATTAACATTATTTAATAGAGTTATGTATCATCTCAATTTATTCATACTTTTCTCCTAAGGGTTCAACCTATTTGGTAGGCTTACTGTAAAGGAGATTATCTGACTGGCTCTATCGTGATTCAAGCTTTGACTGGGAACAAGTAATTTCATCTCTGTTCATTATTACCAAACATGACAATTTAAGACAATAATTTTCCTTTTCTCATCATAAGAAAACACTGCAAGTTAATGAAATATTCATTACATCATGCTTTTAATTTTCACAACTAAAATGGAAACCTATGCACCTACAAAATATTCTCGTTACACTGTAGTATCAATAAATATATTTAGCCAGTATATTGAGAGTGACTGTTGTAATTGGTTCTTTTTGATAGAAATAATCTGATCATTTCTAAAAGGATGTTATCATCTGTCTCACAGCTAAGAGAATAAAAGGAACAGGACATGTTTTGCTGGAATTTTAAGAAGCAACTGTGAAAATCGACAGAATGTGAATGAAGATAGATGGTTGGAAGGCAAATGGCAATAACTCAGGTTAAAAAAAAGTGCAGTGGAAGAACAGTCACATTTCTTAGAATAGTCTCCTCTTTTTCTATAACAATTGGGAAACTCAATTCGAAAATATTTTTTTCCATAAAATCATTTTTTTACGTCAACTCAAAATTATCTTGTTTAATCTACAGGAACATCTCCAGTTATGCTTATTTTGCAGTTATGGATTTATCCTATTAACATGTTATTTGAGCTTCATTCTTAACTTTGTCATACGTTATTAGAGAAGAAATTGATTGTATTTTATTTTTGTCTTTGCGTATGCACACTTTGCATGGCGCCCCACACGTGATGATCCTGAAGGTAGCACTCATTGTTACCTAACATCACAAAGGGTCTTGCTAGAAAACAGATGGATTTTGTTTTAGGGTTATTCTTTTCTTTCTCTTCTCAGATACTTCGCCTTGGGAACCTACTAATGATCTCTGCACATATTGTCTTATTTAAATCTCACAGCGAATATATGAGATTGGCATCTTCTTACACATATACTGTAGATGAGAGGACTAACACAGGTAAATTACATTGTCTCAAGCCACAGATGTAGTAAGTGTTAGACATGGAACTCTACATGGATTGGTTAATTCCAAAGCCCATGCTTGTATCCATTATCCTGTACACAAAGACAACTCTTTCAAGCAATATAAAAATGTGAGCTTTTAGTGAACACTGGCCCATAGCCCCGAGGAGTCTTCTCACGTATTGTACACCAAATATATGTTCTGGATTTTTTTCTCTTAAATTTCTTCTTTGCACCCAATTAAAAATTGTTTGGTCTCTATCTTGTTCCAAATTGAGAGAGAATTACTCTACATCTTCTAAGGTCACAACTGGCTAATCTAACAAACTAATTTGTGGTTGGAAAAAAAGTAAGAAAGAAAATAAATCCTTTAGCACCACATAGCATATTCTTAGGTACACTCCTGATAAGAAAACAGCCTGATTTTGATCAGTGCGGTCACTGTTAGAAATTCCAGGTAACATGGAGGAGAAGGCACTGTCTCATGCTCCTGAGGCAGGTCATTTGCGACAACTGGAGACCAGTGATGCTATTTAAATCATACCCTTCAGACAAGCACTGGGGAAATCAGATGTTGACAGCTACTGCAACATCTATATTTAGTAAATGAAGTGTAGGTAACATAGCCTTAGCATCCAGGAGCTCACAGTCAATGTAAGAGAGAAAGGAGGAGGGAGATGCTGATAGAAGTTCAAGGATGAACAGGATCAGTTGCCATGAGAGCACAACAGAGAGAGGGAAATTACCAGGGAAAGCTTTTGGCTGAAAGGTGACATTTGAGTTAAATTTTGTTCAATAAACAGGGTTTTTCCAAGGACATTATGGGAATTCCGTGCACTTGGCATGTGCAAAGCTTTTACATGGGGTCTGGTGTTGGGGAAACGGACAGTTCTTAGGATGGCTGCCCAGGAGGGTGGCCAATACTGGATAGTTCCATACAGTTCGGAATCTTTTGGAAATAAGTAAGGACAAGCAGGAATGGTGGAATGTGAGAGTCACATCAGACCATGTAGACCTTCTGTACTGTTCCAAAGACAAAATGGAACTTAGTAATTTCTTAATTTAACTTCATTCTTATTTTTAATTAGTAAAAGTGTAGTAAGTGTTAAACATGGAACTATATATGTTCTATATGCAGTTTATAAAAGTTGTGTCTAATAAAAATACAATTATTTTCAGACCCAAATGCAGTTTATAAAAGTTGTCCTACCACAAGTTTGAATTAAAGAAAAAATAACTAGACACATTGTAAATTGTGTGCTAATTTATTAAGTGCTTGCACGGTGTCGGATACTGTAACTGTCAGTTATAATGGACACTTCATTAGATCCTCACAACAAATTATGAAGTAGTAATTTTCTGCTTCTTACACATAAGAAAAGGGAGACCCATCAAAGTTTTATTAACAGAACGAGGGCCAAGTAATGGTGGTTTTAGGAATCACACCAAATACCTTTATAGCAGACATACTCTTGTATTCTTTGACTTTTTTGTAAAAGTAATAATCAGTGACTTAACAATAAATGAATGAACTTAATCTACCACCTCTGGATAGCATAAAAATGAATTTAAGAGATATGGGACAAATGTGAATATAATTTGGTAATTTTTTTCACAAATAGAATTGTATAACCTCTGAATGACCATAATAACTCTATCTTCAAAGATCCCTTAGAGGCCAAATGAAATTACTTGAAAGTACTTTGATCTCAAGATAACTTTTGAAAATCTCTGGGTTTAAAAAAACAAATGGAAAGCCTTTTGTTACAATAAATTGTAACCAAACAGAGAGGTTAATATAAATTGAATAGTCAAGTCAGGAAGTGATCAATTAATCTGAAGTGCACTCTGGAAAAACGCACACGTTAATAATGGCTAATCAAAATGGTTACCAAGAACCTTTAAACATAAAGTCCCGTACGAGGTTGATAATGACTATCGCCATCACGGCAATACTTTCAATTGCAGAGACTTCCCACCTAAGGAGGTCAGAGAACCACGGAGACGTGAGCACGTTAATGCTGCCAGTGCCGTGCAAGTGTCCCGTATGCAGAAGAAATCAGGATAATGGCGTCAATTTTTAGATTTCTTCCAATGTATTTATAATCTTCTACTATGTCTTAAGTAACAGAAAAAAGACTTCCTAAATAATGGCATGAAAAGCATCTGGTTGAGTCTTTTTACCTTCACTTTGTCCCTTTTTGCCTCTCAACTTTATTAGGCAAAGACTCAAAGATACAGGGAAACAGGTGACTAGCTCACCCCTGTCTACCGCCTGCTTATGTGGCATCGATGAACACCTCGTCCTCTCCTCCTCATCTGTCTTTGCTGATTCATCTGCACGTAATTGCAGACACCCAAACTTTGCAGTCGGAACCTTCAATATTTCAACACACATTTCTCCAAAATCAAAACATTATTGAACATAACCACACTTCCATGATCATATATACAGAAATTAAGTTTCCTATTATCATGCCTATTCAGTTTTTTTTCAGTTGTCTCAACAATGCCATATATAGTTTTTATTTTTTAATATATTTTCATTGATTTCAGAGAGGAAGGGGGAGAGGGAGAGGGAGAGAGAGAGAGAGAGACATTAATGATGAGAGAGAATCCTTGATTGGCTCCCTCCTGCATACCCCCTACTAAGGATGGAGCCCGAAACCTGGGCATGTGCCCTGACTGGGAATGGAACTGTGACCTCCTGGTTCATAGGTCAATGCTCAACCACTGAGATACGCTGGCTGGGCGCCATATATAGTTTTGTTTTGAACCAGGATCTAATCAGGGTTCATTCATTGCATTCATTTGTATTTCTCCAAACTTCTGTGTAATTATGGCATTAATTGTTTTGAAAAAATAAGACTAATAAGGTGAGAATGTCCCACGTTCTGGATCTGTCTTATTGTTTTCTCATGGTACCATTTAACTTGATTTTATCTAAAAGAAATCACATCGAAAGCTTTGATTAGGTTTAGGTTCACTATTTTTGTCAAGAGTGTCTATAGTGGATGATATGTGCTATCATTTGGCACATATGTCAGGGTGCCTCACTGTAATTGATGCAAATTTTGATTACTAGGGTGGGGTCTGAATATCCCATTGCTCATACTTTACATGTTATCTGTAATGCTTCCTTCCTTAAAAGGTAACTAAATAGTTAATTATTTTCTAATACCCAATTTCAGAAAAGAATGGGTATGATAGTCACTTCCAGTGGGGGGAAATGAATTTTACTTTCCCTTTTCACAGTGGACACAAATACCCTTGTTGATATAATGTTTTAAAATTAATTGCTGCCGTTATTTTTTTGTTTTGTTCAAATTGCCTCAGCCTTAGCAAGCGAAGGAAGCCAGTCAGAGAAAGACAAGCACCATACGGTCTCACTCAGACGTGGAGTCTAATGAGCAGGATCTGGGTGGACTGCAAGCTCCCCCTTTCATTTTAGTTGGTCCATTTCATTAAGGTTAAATTCTTCCCTAAACATGTTTAAAACACAGATGTTAATCATTTTACACTTTCATATAATTATCCCAAGACCCGTTCATTATATTTTGGACCACTTAACATGATTAGATTTGTAAATTAAGAAGGTATTAGACGCTTGGGCCAAACATGTAGACGTTCTACGAGTACAGTCAAACTCAGGTGCGTTCATCTTTGCAACAGAAATTCACAAAAAGATTAATTTTTTTCTCAGTATTTATTCATGACAGTTTTATATCTCAATCACCTATTGTATTTTATAACTTTGGGGTGGTGGTAGGAATTTACTTTTGCTCTTTCAGTTACCTATTTTAGTTGTCCACTTGGAAGATGCCTATTCTGAATAAAAATTTACTTTAAAGACACTGTCTTCTGAATAGGATGCTGAAAGAAATCCAATTAACTTACACAAATTACAGTGCTCTTCGGGCATTTTAGCTTTTCCAGGAGAAGACTATAGGAACTAAAATGAAAACTCACAAATGAAAACAGAGTTGCACAGACATGTTTTTCTGTAGCTGCAACTCCTTAGCAGTCCAACTTATCACAGTACAGTCCTATTTCTCTTAGTGTTGTCACTAAGATGACAAAACTACAGTGATCAATACTGTTTTTTGTTGTTGTTTTTTTTTTACTGGCCTAAAGATAGACATAGAACAGAATGGAACAGAGAACCCAGAAATAAACATATATATTTTAGTTATCAGTCTATCCCAACTTATGTGGCTTGGTTCATTGTACTTTGTGATTAATATGTAACTTGTAGGTTTTACTCTTTTCTACCCAAAAAACGGTTTGGATGCACAGTAACATTTTTATTGCTATAAATCACTTCAAATATATCCCAGTTGGTGAGAATGTTTTTTACATGCTTGGTTTTAGTAACATCTTGAACTATCGTCTTTTCCATGCAAATTTGTAATGATTGTGCTTTCTTTTGTTTGGCATAAAAATCTATATACTATTTCGGTAACAGCAAACTTGTTGCTTTGTCTTGTTTAAATCTTATGTATAAGTACCTATTACTCCTATACTTAACCTATCAATTTAGGAATTATGTTAAAATCCCCCACTACTTGTAGCATTATCAAGTTGTTCTTTCATTTCTAAATGTTCGGTTTATTTCAAAGTTATGTTGTTACATAAAGATTAATGACTATTCTACCCTAGGAATTGCTTCTTTTATCCTCCCTCTGTCTATGCTTTGCACCTTCAATTCTTTTTGTCTTCCATTAATATTGTTTTACTTTTGTTTGTTATTTCTATGAATCAGTGTTAGGCAAGGAGAAAATTGCATATGCTCTAATAAAACTGTGTATGCTCCAAAAACCCTAATACATTTTATTTATAATTCTCTCAGAGTTTAAATCTGGATAGTTCCAAGAAAGATCTTTTGCTTGATAATTTTATTCTGAGAAGAAAGATGTAAACTAGCCCGGCCAGTATGGCTCAGTGGTTGAGTGTTGACCCATGAATCAGGAGGTCACGGTTTGATTCCAGGTAAGGGCACATTCTGGGGTTGTGGGCTAGACCCCCACTAGGGGGCATGCAGGAGGCAGTCGATCAATGATTCTCATCATTGATGTTTCTATCTCTCTCTCCCTCTCACTTCCTCTCTCTGAAATCAATAAAAACATTTTTTTTTTAAAGATGTAAACTAGAGGAACTGAAATAAAGCTAACCAGGAGAAGAAGGATGGGATCATGGCACAGTGGTGGCATTGACATGGGAATAGAGCCATAGAAATAATTATTATAAACCTTTGAAAATATTTTAGAATATTTGGACATCTGGTGTTTGCTATAATTTTCTCTTTCATTTATTAGAAAACCTTTAGCAATAATCTATACTTTTGTCAGTGCTTAAAATACTTTCTATACATGTGAACACATGTATCGTTTTATTGTGATGAAGAGCTGAGATTTGGAAAGCAAAGACTGATCATGTTGACCTAGTCTTATGTGAGCTACAAAAAATATTTAGGGCACATCAAAGTGTTTGATTTTTTAAGTCTATTTTTATTTAAAAAAAAACACCTATGTCTATTGGAAAACACGGATTTTTAAATCTCACAGAAAATTAAAGCAAATGTGATTTGCATTCTCTGTCACCTAATTCTTCCTACATCTTCCATCAGAATTTTCACAAAGTAGACTCTTTGGGATCTAAGATAACACCAATCATAGGAATAGATGAATGGTGCATTGATTCTTTTACATATAACATGACTGGCTTGACTTTTAGATATGATTAATGTGTACAGAGCAGGTTTACAGACTGCATTCCAGATCTACATTTCCCCTTTCACATTTAAAATCACCCATGCTGAGATGGAGGGAAAAACTATTGTCCTCACTTTAAGATGAGGTTATTGAGTATAGAGTTAGCAAACATGGCTATATAGTCAAGCCAGATATCAAAGTAAATTTTTCTAACACTCATAATTCTTTTTTCAATAACGTAAGTATTCTCTTGATTGATTTGGCATGAAAGTGTAAGTCAAAAATTTCTAACATTCAGAAAAAGGAAAACCACAGTGAGGAGACCATGTAGGAACCCAGAACATTATACGTCGAGGCAGACAATGTGTTTGTGAAGATTACAGCTGCAATCTACTATTTTGACTCTAATGTATAGGGTGTCTCCCCAAAATGCATATACACTTCACAGCGGATAGCTCACTTGATGTTTTTTTCTTTTCCTATCTAACCCACTGGAATTAATAATCATCCCGTGTGTGTGTACATTTTGGGGGACACCCTGTGTATGACTTCCCTGACTCATAACTCTGTTAAAGCCAAAGTGATCCTCCTCATGAGTGACGTTTGCTTTCGTCCCCCTATGGCTGTTTGTGTGCTTCTTGCAAGAGAGCCTCATAGAGCAGCAACGCACATGAACTCCCTCAGACATGACACCCTGCCAACTGCCTGTGAGAATGAGAATGCGTATTCCTCCTCAGCTGCTGACTGAGCTATCACTGCTCCAGGATAAACCAGGCTGTGAGTATTAAAGAGAAATAACGGAGTGCTGTGTCACACGGTTTGTTTTCTATGCTTAGAATGGGCTTAATTTGCCCTATCCTCTGTTTGCATAAGGAAAGCAAACCGGAATTTGCAAAACCTAACGTGAGAAGTTCAGCTGGAAGCTTCCTATCAGCACGGCTGTCTGGACGCCGAGGTCCTGTTCATCACTGTCAGCTTTGACCCCTTGTTTGCCTCACATTGTATTTCACACGGGAGACTTTCATGATCAACTTTGAAATACGCACCTATCTATCGTCCAAAAACGGGCAGACAGAGCTCCAAAATCTAAAATTATGGTTCTCGGTGAGATCAACAAAAATGTATTACCATATTATGCTTCAATGATCGACAGCTTTTTACTTACAATTTACGGCACAAACAGTATTGTGTGCAGTTATATTAACTAGTCTAATAAAAAGGTGGCATTAAGTACTCACATTATTAAAAGTACTCTTGCTGGATTCTCTGCATTTGCATGCATAATTAGCCAGAAGATTCAGATGACAGTATTGTGACATCTGCCAGCTAATATAAAAGCTAATATAAAATGAGGACGTTTAAACAAAGGGAAATGGGTGTGCCTTTCAATAGCACTGTCAGAGGGAATGCAGAAGGAGCCATGTTAAAATACAGTAGGCAATATGAATCATAAAATGTTGTGATTTGGGGACTACTTAAAGGTAAGTCCTTATTTATGTAGATTCTCCTTGATTGTCTCTGTGTCTACATATGATCCTGGGCAATTTTAATTTGGATTTATATCTTAGGTAAGAGTTTAACTCTCATGTAATTATGCCCGATAACACATTTGGGTCCGTCAGTTCGAATGCGTTCAGTGTGGTAATTAGTACACACTAGATTCATCTCACCACTGGATTGGAACCCTTCCATCCTGGCATCGAATGGAAAAATGAAACAAGTGCAATGATCACAAAGAATTTTAATAGGCTGTCATCAATCTTCTGTAGCTCTTCCTGGAGGTGAGTCTAGTATATGTGCTTTCCACCCTAATTATATTGGTTTACAACAGTGTAATTTGTCACGCAAAGCAGCTGGGATGCTATACTCCAGTCCAAGATCAAGTTCGCTGGTTGGAATTCTGACACCACAGCAAAGACTCCGGGTTCTGCGGAGCCTCCTACTCTTGGAACCCAAAAGATGCCCCTTTGAGTTCAACACAGACTCAGGCCCTCTTCCCCCCTTTCAGTCTCAGCTATTCCTGTTTCCAAGGATTAAAGGAGGCAGAATACAGGCTCCGTGAGAATGGCACTGTGCTCTCGGGCCTGCTTTTCAGTGCATTTGAAGGACGCCTTCTCGTCTGCTGCGTTGAATAAAAAAGTCAGCCTTGCCCAGCCGGTGGCGCTCAGTGGTTGAGTGTCAACCTAGGTAGGAACCAGGAGGTCACAGTTCAATTCCTGGTCAGGGCACATGCCCGGATCATGGGCTTGATCCCCAGTAGGGGGCGTGCAGGAGGCAGCCGATCAATGATTCTCTCTCATCATTAATGTTTCTATCTCTCTCTCCCTCCCCCTCCTCTCTGAAATCAATAAAAACATATTTTTAAAAAGCCAGCCTTTCAAGGGATACAATGGTCACATTTTCACACCCCAACCCACCTGTGTCTCTCACCAGGAGACAGACATCTCATCTAATATTAGAATTCGACAATATTCTTCAGCATTAACCCATCGAAGTGCTGACTTCGCTGGAGTTTGCCCCGGCTCTTGGGAGGCTAGTTAAGGCCACTCAGATGCTCAGTGTAGCCCACAACTGCATATATTTGTTCAGAAATATATTCTCAGTGTATAATGTGCAGGGCTCTGGCTTGGAGCGACATACACCACAGTGGACATGTATATATTCGCCCTCTGGCTCCACACTTGGCATTCAGGTTTCAGCCGCTACAGAATATACATATGCACGAAAATCATTCATTTCTAATTCTTCTCTGGATTTGTATAATCTTCCCATCTTTTAGGCTACTAATACAAACGCTTCCCACGCATCGGAGTGAATGTGGTCCATATTGAGACATAAAGTCTGGAGAGCAGGAGCCGCATTTTTACTCATTCTTTTTTACTAGAGGCCCGGTGCATGACATTCGTGCACTGGGGGTGGGGGTGGGGGCGGGGGATCCCTCAGCCTGGTCTGCACCCTCTCTCAGTCCAGGATCCCTCTAGGGATGTCCGACTGCCAGCTTAGGCCCACTTAAGCCGGCAGTCAGAGATCCCCCGAGGGGTCCTTGGTGCTGCTACAGAGGCAGGAGAGGCTCCCGCCACCACCATTGAGCTTGCCAGCTGTCAGCCCAGCTTCTGGCTGAGCGGCGCTCTCCCTGTGGGAGCTCACTGACCACAAGGGGGCAGCTCCTGCATTGAGTGTCTGCTCCCTGGTGGTCAGTGCGCATCATAGCGACGGGTAACTATGCTGTTCGGTCGATTTGCATATTAGCCTTTTATTATATAGGATGAGGTCAGGTGCACACTGTTAGGAGCAGAAAGAGGGTTCATTGGTTTATAAAATGCTTCTGTTTACCAGCTGGCACATTGGAAGGCAAGCAGTGCTATTTCTAACTAATAATAAACATGGTTTAGGAAAAAGCATTTCAGTACTCAGCTCACGGTCTAAGAATTTTGCTCTGAAAACCTTTTCAAGTCAATTTCTCTTCTTCCTTTTCTTCTCTTTCTTCCAGTTGTAATAAAATGATGCCTTTGACACTGTCCGCTGGGGATGGAGCTGATGTGCCTCAGATACTGTCTGTTCAGTGAACGCACAGAATGCATTCAGGTTTATAGTTTCCTCAGCATTAAATACATTTCACAAAGTACATCTGATCCTTCCAGTTTAATCCCCTAAACACTCATCTGATCTGTCATAGACAACAAGTCACAATTTTAAATATTATTATTAATTATCCACAGAAGAATATTGTTTGCCTGGTAATAAGTACTTTAAAAATAAAGGGTGAGTGATCAAATATATTGCATTTTATAATAGCTGTAATGAGTTACAGCATACAATACCAACACTGGAGACGAATAGTCCATCTAAGAAATGAAGTCTGGCTTTGCATCCATTTTTCTAATATTCCATATTCCAGAATTGGCTTTCAATAAGATCACCATGACTCCTTCCTGATATCTCTTCTATGCCATGGCAAAATGTCCGTAAGTGTTTCAAATATGAGGTCTTGTGGTTTAGCTAAAATAGCATGTGGAGTGTCATTTCCAATGATGTTCAAATATACCAATTTACCTTTCAAGCTTTAAAATGCTACTACATCCTGAAAATTTATTGTATTTATTAGAAGCATCTTTCTCCACGGGGAAGGGACATTTAAGGCCCTAGTTTAAAGATTTGCTAATTTCTGTTACATGGTTAAAGTGCTCTTAAAAATAAGATGACATGTAACCTACATCTTATTCTTACTTCCCCCGCAATTTTTACTTTTTTTTAAAAAAAGTAAAACAAGTTTTAAGAATTTTCCTTAAATGAAACCGAAAGAAATAAAGTTATTTATACTGACCACATGACCCTCGTGAACCTGGTATGCTTACATAATTAGAAGATGAGTCCAAAATCTCAACTCCATCTTGTACCTGAAGGGTAGTCCATTCCTTTAAAAAATCAATAGTCTGAAGGAAATTGTCATCACGCTGGAATAGGCCCCATCGTTTCACATGCATCGTTTGATTTATTGAGACATTCTCTGGGCTAAATATGGAAATCCATCTCTCTTGTCATGTCAATTTTTTTTAATATATCTCAGACCTTTTTCACAAGAAAACAATATAGCTGATTCATCCAAAACATTAATCAACACTCGTAACGACAGGTAGCTTATATTCCTTTAGAATTTACTAAGTGAGTTTGCATCTAATTTCTCCTCTGATTTATCCTAACAGCACTGAGAAGCCAGGCAGGCCCGCCCAGAACCCCCATTTCTGCAGACAGTTACACTCACCCACAGAGATGTTAGTGATTTGCCGAAGGCTCGCAGCCAGCCACCAGCTGACTTGGGATTTGAAACTAAATATTCTGAATAAATTGAGTGCTTTACACTTCATTCCCCTCATAAAAGCACAATTTCTAACAGTAGTTAATAACTGCTTTATCTTTCTCTCCAAATTTATACCCTGTTTTTTATAACAAAACTTGACAAACCTTCACATCTATATTTTTTATGGGAGATCTCTCATTTACTTTGTCATATGAAATGGTCCAAGCTCATGCATGGACGCCCTGGTGAAAGTTTAGGTTTAAGGAATAGTACAT
Organism: Cnephaeus nilssonii; assembly: GCF_951640355.1. Classification (NCBI taxonomy): domain Eukaryota; kingdom Metazoa; phylum Chordata; class Mammalia; order Chiroptera; family Vespertilionidae; genus Cnephaeus; species Cnephaeus nilssonii. The sequence continues at coordinate 3,824,681 of NC_137092.1, forward strand.
TAAAATAATATGCTGGAATACATCATTTTCACTATCACTGGGGACAGTGGTCATAGTGAACAATCCCAAAACAATTTACCAAGAAAAATAAGAGAGAGAGAGAGAGAGAGAGAGAGAGAGAGAGAGAGAGAGAGAGTTATTGTTCCACTTATTTATACATTCATGGGTTGATTCTTGTATGTGTCCTGACCAGGGGTCATCCCACAGTCTTGGGTGTATTGGGAGGATGCTCTTATCAACTGACTTACCCAACCTGGATGAGACAAATTTTATTATTTGGTTATACTAGTTTGTGAGCAAACTTATGATGTTAACTAGGTTATCTAATCATTTTAAATCAGTAACTGTAACTCAGACCCATGGGAAATACAACTGAATAGCGATGTGTCTAAAATCTCATGTAAGCCCACTGACAGCCAATGAATGGGGGCTGGCACGAGATGGAAGTCAGCACCATCTTTGAAATCCAGTCCTTACACTCTTAGGACTGCAGTTCACATGTGACCGTATGTGTGTGCTGCCTCTGTTCTGTTAGCTCACAACTTTGAGCATGTCTAGGGGTTCCTGCTAGACTTCTGCAGGGCAGAGAGCAGTAAGTATTATTTTGAGCAGATGCTCAGCAAACATCTCCTCACCCACACTCTAGAAGAACCAAAATATATATGGCAACTGGTAAAGTTTAGGAAAGTAAGAAAAATCTCATCGTCTTCTATGTAGTGCTCTCTAACCATCATAGTCGGGTGTCTCCTCTGTCGCTCACCCATTGGCTGAATATACATGTTGTGACTTAGAGGTTCTAGTGTCTGATGGATACGAACGCAGTGACCCCAGGGCCTTCCAGCATCCGTGCAGCGAGGCAAAATGGGGCGCATGTCCTTATGCTCATCTTCACTGCTTGTTGTTTTCTTTAGTCCGAGCGTCACCAGCTGAGTGATGGATGCCTATTATTTTGCTCATGAGCGTCTTCTTATTTCTTTCATTACTTCGTGTGTCTAAAACACTCCCACCATCCACATTCCATTCACTTAATATAATCATCATCTGACAATATTTGAAACCAATTCTCATTCATCATGCATTTCCGCCAGGGCTTCCCGTGAGTAATTTGTATCGATGTGCTTATCATCTTCAGAGAGCCAGGCTCATGTTCCCTCTGTGCAGGCCAATACAAAAACACGTGTTCACAAATAAATATTTGCTCTAATTCATCATGCATTAATTACAGCTATTGAGGGATTTCTTTATTATGAATTAATTTTGAACAACTCTTTATTTATTTATTTGGCAAGTCCAAAGAGGAATTTAATTTATTTCATATTTGCAGCTATTTTCACATATATGCATTTCCATTTTGAAAATGTAACTTCATAAAAAGTACTTTTTCCCATTTCTCTTAGGCTATGGAAATATAAAAGCTAATTCCTCAGTATTCAGAGCTACTAAAAATAATTATTTAGAGCACTCAGATATGCCTTTTTTTTTTAAATCACACATGGGTATGCATAAGAGTTACTATTTTACTGAACAGATATGGCATGTTATAAACTTTTTATTATATAAAACTAGAAATAGCAGTTCAGGCAAAAAGCTGTGTGTTGGTACAATTATAATATTTTGGAATCTAAAATTCCTCTCTGTAAGAAATAAGGTGGAAGTTGGTTGAAGCATTCTGTGTAACCTTAGCGGGCCATAATGCCCCATTTTTTGTTCTGCTGTGAGAGGCAGCTCTTAAATGACTCAATAATAATTCTCTTTATTCCTGTGGGAGAAGACACTAGAAGCAATTAGAGGATGTGCAACAGAGCTATAATTTAAGACTGAACAACTTGCTGGTCTAGAGACTATTCCCCTTTATTCACAATGAAACCATTGCTAGCTTTGTGTCTAGGAAGGTTTCCTGTTTTCAGTCAAGGAAAGAAATAGGAAAATGCATCTCTTTCTGTCCTTTGTCATAACAGAGGTTTTGATCATTTCTACGGTAAAAACAAAAGAAACTTCGTTACACCAGTCACATTCCGAAATATATTTGCATTTGGAAGCCATGTTAAATATGACAACAACAGAAAAAAAAACACTAGTGCTTTGTGGGAAAACCAGCCAATGGAATAAGCTTGAAAGGATACTAATGAGTCCCTATAAATTATTAAAATGTGTTAATCTGGTTTTTCCCATTGTAAAAAGGCAAAGGGATGGAAAATATTTTAAAAACCTAAAATATGGATATATCAGGATAGATCCATTCTAAGAGCAATTCCAGAAAAAGATGTAAGGCTAATAATAAAAAAAAAATATTAAAGCCAAAGAATAACATTATCCTCAAACTGAATGGTTCTACTGAGTACCAAGGATGATAAAAGACAGTAGGTCAGTCGATAGATAGATAGATAGATAGATAGATAGATAGATAGATAGATAGCAGATAGATGGATAGTAGGTAGGTAGGTAGATTAGATAAGATAGATAGATAGATAGATAGATAGATAGATAGATAGATAGATAGGTAGATAGTAGATAGGTAGATGAAATTTTACTCCACCCTGGATAAGGATTATATTATACCTATAAGGACACATTTCAATATTAAACTCGGATGGAAAGTGAGGGGAAAGGTTTTCTTTAATGTAGGGTCTGAAAGGAAGGACTGTATCTTGTCATCAGGATTCACAGCATGGAGAGCAGCAACAGTCTCTGAGAGGGAAGCGCTTCCTGCCCTACCGAATTCTTACCAACGAACGCCTGGTTTCAGAAGGCTGGGTATGCAGAGGCCACAGAAGAACTATCAAGAGCGTAGCTGACTTCTGCCAGACCCAGCCTTGGGCAGACAGTGCCACCGGCCGGAGCAGCCTATCACTCATCTTCATTCAGGGATGCGCTGGAGGCCCCTGACTGGACCCCGTGTACTCATCCTTCTAGAGCAGTGGTCGGCAAACTCATTAGTCCACAGAGCCAAATATCACCAGTACAACGATTGAAATTTCTTCTGAGAGCCACATTTTTTAAACTTAAACTTCTTCTAACGCCACTTCTTCAAAATAGACTCGCCCAGGTGATGGTTATTTTGTGGAAGAGCCACACTCAAGGGGCCAAAGAGCTGCGTGTGGCTCTCGAGCTGTAGTTTGTCGACCACGGTTCTAGAGGTTAAGCATTGAACACCATTCTAGTTCATGATCAACAACCTTCACCATCATCCTGAAACCCTCCCCTGTAACACTCACGGTGCAAGAACATTCTGGAACTCGGTTGTGGAAGGAGAGCAGGTTCATTACCAAGTGCCTGCCAGAGCTGTGCTGGAAAACATCCAGACCAGATGTTGGCTTATCCAGCAAAACAAACAACAACAAAACACTCCCGGAAAGAATATGATAGGTGCTCTATCAAAACAAAGCAATCAGAGCCCCCAAATGACAACAAAGGAGGTACATCAGGCTGAGATTTCTCTTTGGCAACATTAAATGTTAACAGAGAATTTCATTTTTTTCTTTTTTGACACATCAGAGTTTCCCTAAGTTATTTTCTGGATATAGTCAGGTATTTGCGGGGTGGATTGTTCTGAAATGTTAAATCAACCACACGAGATTATTCGAGTTATTCTGTGACGGGGACAATTTACTGTCATTGTTGCCACCCTCTTGGCTTTCCCCCACTTGTTTCTTGAACTTCTCATCAGACCAGGATTGGGGCACAGCCAACTTCCGGCAGAGTTGAAAAATAACTGAAGTACTTGTGAGTTGATTTTCACCTCCCTGCACTGTAGTGCAGTCCCCCCTGCTCCCCTGTCCCCCTTCCTCTTGCTCCGTGTCCAATCAGTGCAGGCGAGACCTCCAGCCAGTCCTTCATTGGGCTCTGCCCTTGGCACTCCAGTACCTTCCTGCCTCTGGAATGGCCTCCCTCTGACTTGTGTCCATGTCCCTTTCTTAGAACTAAGACCATTCCCTTTCGGACATAGAATTACAATGGCTTGACATGTAGCCTGGGAATCCGCAGTGGAGTGCCCACTCAGAAGCCAGGTGTCTGGATCCCGTCCCCCTTATTAGTTTGCGGGAGCGGGCATAACAAAGGACCACACGTGGAGGCTTAAACATCAGAAAGCTATGGTCTTACAGTTCTCGGGACCAGAAGGTTGAGGTTAAGGAGTTGGTAGGGTCAGTTCCTTTTACAGGCAATGAAGGTTGATCTGTTTCATGTTCTCCTAGTCTCTGGTGGGTTGATGGCAATCTTTGGGCTTCCTTGGCTCGCAGAAGAATCACTAGATTTGTGTGTGCATCTGTACATGGGGTTTTCCGTGTGTGTGTGTATGTGTGTGTGTTTCTCCAAATTTCTCCTTTAAAAATATTTTTATTGATTCAGAGAGGAAGGGAGAGGAAGAGAGAGATAGAAACATCAATGATAAGAGAGAATCATCGATTGATTACCTCCTGCATTCCCCCTACTGGGGATCGATATAGCAAAGGTGGAAATTTATTGAAGAACAAGTACAGACTCCCACGTGGGGAAAGGAAAAGATTCTCACAGCACAGACTCCCACGTGGGGAGGGGGAAGAGTCCCACTGAGGTCTTTTCCCTACGGTTTGTAAAGGCTGTAGATCTTGGTGTCTCGATATCCCCTCTGGTCACTATTTCCCTGGACTGGTTACTATAGTAACTTCTGAGCTCAAAGGTGGAACCTCATAGGAGACATGTGAGGTTCTCCCCCCTCCTTCCTTATTGTTTTCCTATTCCCTCTGGGCTTTCTTCTTCTCCTTCTGGATGAAGGGCTTCCTTCCCTTTATTTTGTAAATACAGTCCTTTTGCTGTTCCCAGCTCCCTCATTCTATGGAAATGTACCTTTTGCCGCTTTTCAGCTTCCCTATTCTATGGAAATATACCTTCTGCTGCTCTGCAGCCCTGTGCTTTTTCCATGGTCCCCTTAATTCCTAAAATTTTCTAAACCCTTTTCACCCCTAAAAATTCCTGTTTCAATAGTCCTATCTAATAAATAGGGAATATGGTAATTGACCCTTATGCCGTTGCAAAGATGGTGGCGCCCACAGCCAATAAGGAGGGAATATGCTAATTGACTGCCCTGTCCTCAAAGATGGCAGTGCCCACAGCCAATAAGGAGGGAATATGCTAATTGACTGCCATGCCCTCAAAGATGGCGACGCCCACTGCCACAAGATGGCGGCACCCAGTCCCCTCAGCCCCACCGCGCGCCTGCCTCCAGGTTCCCTAGTCCCCTCAGCCCCCCAGCCCCCCAGGGACACCCGAGGCTCAGGTAACCAGGGCCAGCCAAGGCTTGTGCTGCCGGCAGTGGCAGCAGCAGAGGTGTAATGGGGCATCGCCTTCCCCTGATCGCCGGGTCACCTCCTGCCCCTGAAGGCTCCCAGACTGTGAGAGGGGGCAGGCCGGGCTGAGGGATTCCCCCCTCCAGTGCATGAATTTTCATGCACCCGGCCTCTAGTGTGTTTATAAAGATTGACAGAATTAATCCCTATAGAGCACGTAGAACAAAGCCTGGGCCATCATAAGCACTATCGGTAATGAGTGAATACATCTCTAGTATTAATCCATGGTAAGAGAGATGTCCATGGAACATGTGTTTAACTCCAATCCCTGAAACGTCTGAGAGCTATAATTCTTTTCCACAGGCAGTACTTCTTGGTTATTTTTCACATGCCAGGCAAGTGGCATTGGGGAAAGAATCATGGCACCCACCACTAAGTGCTGCTTTTAATCCTTGCATATGGCCACCTGGCATTACAAAATCACTCGTTTATCACCAGAAAGGCTTTCAATAGTATGTTCCAGTAACTCTCCGCTATCAGGCTGTGCATTTCAGGGATCCATGTGACTCCAATTCTTCACTGGTTCATTCAGGAAATTGCTACTGTAGCTTGCTTTATGTGCGAAATTTTTAGATTTTTAACATAAAATTTTAAATGAACATTATCATACGTTAATGTGGATTTTAAAAAAAAGAAAGAAATAATGCCAGAATATTCCCTCGGGCTATTTAAACTAAGGTGCAAACAGATTCAGTACTGTTAAGATGCAAATGAACCCCATACTGCATTCTGATACAGCTGTATAAATGTTTGCATTTCTGTAAGCTTGATAATAATAAAGCTTTGAGGTTATTTTTATACACGTATTTTCTAAAAACCCATTAACACCTTTCCCACCTGCTTGCATTTCGTGTTTTATGTTGTGATATTGACAAAATGATGGGGTTCTTGCTGTAATCTGGCCTGCACATTATTTTTAAGTGTGCTGCAAACTCATAAGAATAGAGATTGAAGGAGCATTTTTAGGCAATTAAAAATGAGCATGAACCCAAGATTCCAAAGTGATGGCAAGAATTTAAATATTGCAACTGGAAGTTCAGGCCTTCAAAAGAATTGCTATTTCCTGTTTTGACAACTAAGATCTTAACTTTTATTTGTGTGTTTATTCATTCATTTAAAAGTATTTATTTTTGAAAGTATTAAAGCATTACATATGCCCCTAACTTCCCTCATTGACCTCTTCTAGCTTGCTACCCCATCTGCTCCCCCCTGCCCCTCCCCCAACCAGGCCCCAGGCCTTCACTGCACTACTGTCTGTGCTGTCTGTGTCCATGTATTATGCATATGTGCATACAAGTTCTTTGGTTAATCTCTTCCTATCAAAACAACAACCTCCCCAACCTTCCCTCTGAGGTCTTTTTTTAAATCAACTTAATCAAGGTATAATTTCCATACAATAAATGGATATATAAAGAATATAATTTGATAAAGTTTGACTTTTGTCGATATTCATCCACCACCTCATTCAAAAATAACACCCATTTCCCCTAATGTTTCCTGGTAACCTTTCATAACCACTCCCTCCTGGCCTTGCCCTGCCTCCCTGACCCCAGGAAGTCACTGCTCTGCTTTCTTCCACTATAGATAGGCTAGTTTGCAGTTTATGAAATAATGCATAAATAGAACCATACAGGATGGACATAGTTATCTTTGTCTGACCCCGTCACTCAGTGTAATTTTGTGAGATTTATTTGATGTATCAATAGTTTTTTGTTTGTTTTTTAAATATATTTTTTTGATTATTTACAGAGGGGAAGGGAGAGGGATAGAGAGTCAGAAACATCGATGAGAGAGAAACATCGATCAGCTGCCTCCTGCACACCTCCTACTGGGGATGTGCCCACAACCAAGGTACATGCCCTTGACCGGAATTGAACCTGGGACCCTTGAGTCTGCAGGCCGATGCTCTATACACTGAGCCAAATCGGATAGGGCTGTTTTGTTTTGTTTATTGCTGACAAACATTACATTGTTGGGCTGTATTATAGTTTGTCCATTTACCTATTAATGGCCATCTGGGTTCCTTCCAGTTTTTGACCATTATAAGCGAAGGAGCCATGAACATTAATGCACAGAGTATATGACATGATATCCTAGTGTGGTTTGCATTTGCATTTTACTAATGGTTTTCTTTCTATCGCACTGGGTCACACCTTTGTTTCTTTGCTGGTTTCTCATGCTCACCTTTATAGAAAAAGAGATGATATTGCAAAGTACTCTAGGAAGGGAGGAAATTGTCTCTCATTCCATTTTAGCTCAGGATGGTCCCAAACCATTCCTTTGTGTCTTAGACACTTTCTATGTTCCTATTGTGCCCAAGTCGTGAAAAGGAGGGTCCAGAAGATAATTTTCCTCTGTTTTGAGTTTTAATTTTGTTGTGTTTTATGTTTTTTTTTTTTTAGCACTACTGCTTGAGGCAGTTGATGCCAAACCCCTGAAATTGATAAGGGTCAGACTCATCTTGGTGACAATGGCCACATTTGACTTGAGACAGAAAATAAGATTTGAAGTGGCACCTCTATAAAGAAATTATTATCTACTCCCAAATCTTTCAAACGTGCCCTAGAACTTTGAAACATGCTATGAATAGAACACATCCTTCTGATATTGGTTGAGTCTATTGACATCTTAGAACATGGAGATCACGTCTGTCATCTGTTATTGGTGACCTGACTCTGTTAAAAATAATTATTTTGTAAGCTCCTTTCTATATCAAACATGGCCAATATTTTCAAATTTTATGATTCTTCAACAATAAAAACAAAAACTAAATCCCGAAAAACAGTGATTAAAAACATTTGGTACTCTTTGCACAAAGCCAGTTATTGACCTTAGGAATTCACTTTCATGCTTCTCATGGTAGAAATATATTTGTGTGGAACTTAGTGTGATAAACACTGTGTGTTGTTTTGAACATTTTTGGAAAAACATGTTTGTCAAGTAACTTAGAAGAGTGTACCCCATTGATAAGGACTTGTTTTGAACTTACTTTGGTTAAAAACATGTTTTTAAGTGCATACCTGTGGCACGCTGATAGAAACTTGTTTTGCACCCTAACTGATAAGCACCTGGACTGCCGTGGGTAAACAACCTGGCTATATAACAGGGACCCAAACCAGAGAGAGATCCATCCACTGACGATCCAAGCTCGCTCCGCGTCCTGCTCCACGCCAAAGGATGGAAGACAGCTGAAGCTCTGACAACTCTGCGAGATCCCAGGTGCTAGAAGCCATGAAGACTTCTCTGCTGACCTGAACCTTGCCAGCCATCAGCAGAGACGATGTAGCTGCCCCACCGAGGAAGCCACACTCTGAGATCCCGTTAAGCCTGTACCCACGACACCAGGAATTTGTGTGAGTAATAAAGTGCTGTGTGATTTGCAACTGCATACATTTGTGTGACGTAATTCCTCCGGCAGTTTTAACTATATTTATATAAGGTCAGATGACGATGCCTACCCTCGGTCCTGTTTGCGTAGTCTCTTTGCTAGCATCTACTTAATGTCCGAACACCTGCATGGTTAAGTTTATCTCAAGGGATGCCTTGAATAACACCCCATATACTCTACTCGGACAATACTCATGAAACAAAGAAAATGAAATTATAAATGAGATACTAAGTTCCTAGTAAGTGAATTTTCCCATACTCTGAGCCAGAAAAGTAAATTGTATTATGTCACTGTGCTAAAGGGAACATTAGTGACTCCTGGGGTTTGGTAATAGGACTTCGTGTGTTTTACCTCCAGGTCATTTGGTAATTTTAAGTGACCCGTGGAGACGTGAATGTTTTATGCTGTTTTCTATCTCTGTGACAGCAGGATCAGAGGAAAGATGAATAAGAACAACCTTTAAGTATGAAAAAACACACACCCATAAATGAGTATAAAAGAGCAATTCATATTCCTATCTCAAGAAAAAGGTAATAAAACTGTCTTGATTAAAACTTTTAAAATTATGAAAATTAACTAAACCCACCAAAGCATTGGGTCCTTGGCATATTTTGAATTTGGCCTTTAATGTTGAACTCTGAAGACAATGAACAGGTAAACTGTAGTGAAATAAGAATTAGAAAAATAGTGTATTTACTAACTCTTATGTTAAAGCATACTAATGAAGGATACATTTACTCAAAGTACAATAATAAAGAAACCTTTAAACAACAGATCCAAAAAAATTCAGTGCATTTCCTTTTCCTATAATTGAACATAAATTCTAACTCTAGTCCTTACTAAACCTAAAGGACGAAATGTAACCTAAGTCAGGTGAGGGGAAAAGCCAGCCAATCTAATGTTTTGCGGTTACCTAAGACATTCTTTCCAGTGTCAGGAGTCTATTTGGATGTGATCTGAGCTGAGGCTTCCAGATGTGGACTGAATTACACTGTCCTCCCCTGGCCATTCAGCTTGCAGATCGTAACTAATGGGACACAGACTTCATAATTTGGTGAGCCAATCAACATGAGCTAATAATACCCCATTGTTTAATTCTCCAGAGAACCAGACTTTTCTGCTCTAACTGGTACAAATTCACAGTACCTGCTCCTTCACCTCACTTTCTGCTACTCTCCCTGAAATTACGCTAACCGGTAGGTCAATGATTCCGTTCTGGAAATGCTGGGAGCCCGTGCTGACCATTTTTCTTTCCATAATGTTACTTGATTATTTCGTTACCAACATAGACATCTTTGCACAAAAAAATGGTTCACTGTCTTTTTCCCAAGACAGGATGTGCTCTGAAATGACTATCGTGAATGGGTTAAGTAAACAGTGATTCAAAACTTTCAACTAAATTGAGTACACTGAACCATGTTTGCTATAGAATCCTCAAATGTTAACTTCTTATGAAATGAAATATTTTCTGTTCCAATATGTTTAATGTTTTTCTGTTACTGAAAAATAAAGAAGCTCTGCTATTGAGAAACTTCTTTCATTTCTCAGACTCAGCATTGTCAGTAAACCTGTTGAGTTCATCTGACATAAAAAGAGGGAGAGACCCCTTCACAGATAGAATTCATTTTAGATAAATCCATGGCTTTTATTCTAGCTTAGGTGTACATTAGAATTAAGAATAATGTGTCTTTGGACTTCATATTACTTAATGTGTCATATATATCTCTATCTATCTATCTATCTATCTATCTATCTATCTACACATATATGTGTGTGTGTGTGCGCATGCATATATATATATGCGCGCGCACACACACACACACACACACACTAGGGGTCCAGTGCACAAATTTGTGCACCTTGAAAGCAACTGTGGTGCATATATAACAAAAGTTGACAAAAACTCATCCTCTTATGGATGGAGAAAACATAAAAAAGCACATTTTTCAAAATACAATTCGATGCATAAATAAAATACTTGAAGAATCAAAGAACAAAAAATTAAGTAATGATAGTTGGGATTACTTGGGGGTTTATGTTTATATCAATCTCACTTTACTTTCTATGTATAATGTGATTTGGGAGTCAAGGTTCATTTTTTTTCCATGTGGATGTTGGGTTATTCAGATTTTTCTTTCTCTAAGAATTTCATCTTCTCCAACTGGTAATTCTCACCTGATTTTTCCATTGATTTTTGAAAGAGAAAGAGAGAAAAACATCAAGGTGAGAGGGATACATCGATCAGTTTCCTCCCATATGTGCTCAGACCAGGGCTGGGGATCAAGCCTACAACCCAGGTTCATGTCCTTGACCAAACTTGAACCCAGGACCCTTCAGTCTGCAGGCCTATGCTCTATCCACTGAGCCAAACGGGCTAGGGCATACTTTCCCCATTGGATTGTTTTCAACTTTAGCTAGCTAGATTGATGGATAGGTAATCTCATAAATGTGGATCAATTTCTTGCCTCTCTATTCTGTTTTATTTATCTATTTGTCTTTTTTTATTACAGTATCACACAGGAAGTGTTTAAATATGAAAGAAATAAATTTCAAATATGTGTGAGATGGATCATCTGATTTTGTTTAGATTTTAAAATATGAGATAAAATATCAAAATAGCAGGCATTATTTTGATCACTGAGTACATTACTAATGGTATGAGTAAAAGAAAAAACAAATTCCACACAAATGCTATCCTCGAATAAACGTTAAGCAAATGAAAGGCTGATGGATGACACATGATACAGACAATATTTTATTTGTCATTACTTTTCATGGGCCATTTGGAGGCATCAACTAAAAATGTAAAAAATAAAAATGAAGAAAAGAGATTCTAGAATATTAGCTCCAATAGACGGCTTTAAAAGAGAGGACAAATCTCTGTCACACCTACTTGCACAAAACAGGCACTTGGCAACTCTCCGCTGGATGAATGGATGCATGCATGAAGCAACGAATAGCCTCAAAATATAGACTGCTCTGACCAAAATCTACAGTTATGATGGACACAAACTATTTTGGGATGAGCTATGAATATGTACTCCAGGGGTGGGCAAACATAGGTTTACACTTGTTCCAATGAAAAAGAATACAATAATCAATACATATTAACACAACATTTTGTGTACTCACAACTGTAAACCTACTATTTCCAACTCCTGGATTTCTCAGTGTGCATCTACATCTCACCTCTCACACTACAAAGGGCAGCATACACTCAAATTCTTCTCTTTCCAAAAATTTTTCCCATCTCTTTTAAGGTGTCCTACCAAAAAGCAAAATGTCTTTACCGACTTATGTTTCTCAGCTCACACTCAGCAGTTTCACACATGAAAAAGCAACATTTTGCTGTATTTGAATGGTTGATGAATTCCAAGTCCGCGAGGTGCTCACAGTCTGATAGAATTATAACACATTTATCTTTCTGGAGTGTGGATTTAGTGCAGGTCTCAGAATGTCGAAATACAACAAAACAAATCTCGCCACCCGGACGGTTGCGAGTCATAACATTTTTTTTCACCTTTATTGTCATCACCTCTCTCCACAAATTCATCAGAGCGTGAGAACAAACACACACAATTCCTGCCAAGTTTGTCAACACAATAGCAAGTAGATCACCAAGAAAACATACACATGTAAGATGACTTTGATGATAAGCTGTACCTTTAAAATGGAAATGAAAATGTCCAGGGCATCTCCTGTTTATATTGTAGACTAGGAAGAGCCTTCCTCATTGGAAGAAGTAAGTGGGTTGACAAGGGCAGAGAAATGAAAACCCACCAGCTACAGTCGACGGCGCTGAGGTAGAGCCCAGCATTTCCTCCCCAGAGGCCACAAAGCTCACTCCCATACAGGTGATGCCCAGGAAAGACAGCATCCTTGGGCAACCATGGGGAGGGACTGCGCACTCCCAGGCGAAGGAGAAAGTTCAATGCAAGATGTGTGAAGCCTGAGGTCAGGGACATTTTGAAACATAAATGTGGACAATTGTTTCAAGGGTCTTAAACATGCGACAAAAGCTGGCCATTGGAAGTTTTCTAATGGGCTCAAAAGTCACTTTTCTAATAACGTTTTTGGTTAAAAACCAGGGCGGCTGAAATGGGCGTGGGTGAGTCTCCTTCAGGAAGATCTCTCCTTCTGAGTTTTAACCGAGCGCGCACTGACGCCCTTCTCATTCTGTGGGCGACAGTGTATTGGCTCATCTCGTGTATTTCCCTCCGGAGTAATCGGAGGTCCTGGTGATTGTTTAGCTGGTCTGTAAGTGTTGTTCAAATGAGCTGTCTGAGAAGATGCTGAAGGGAATTTAGGGCTTGCAAAATGAGAGAAGGACAAAGAAGGGCACACGTGGGCTTGCATAGCATTAAGAGGTTGATCCTCTGGGTGCTGCCCACACCTGAACCCTGGGAATCAAGCCATTGAGAGCATGTTAGATTTCCAGTATTAACTCCTGACAAAATCTATTCCTAGTCAATCATTCAAAAAATAACTGCTGACCACTGTCTAATAAGTTCTTGGCACTGTGCAAGTTGCTGATAAAAAAAAAAAAGGAAACGATACCCATCCTCAAGGGACTCACCAATTCATATGGATTCCAAATTAGTAAATAATATTTGCAACAGGATGTTACAGTGCTAGAATAAAGCTGAGGCAGGGAGAACGAACATAATGAAGAAAATCTGATCGATCCCACTTGGGAAGTGAATTGGTGGGAGCACAGGAAGATTCACAAAGGAGATGAAATCTGAGTAGAATTTTAAAGAAACAAAAGGATTTCGCAAGATGCAATAGAAAGAGAAGGACATTTGAGAATGAAGAAATGTGTACAAGTACCTTCTTGCCAAAGATAAAAATGTAAGTTAAAAAGCTCACATGTCCTTTTGTCTTTTTTGAAATTTTTGTTGTTAATCCTCACCAGAGGATATTTTTTCCCATTGATTTTTAAATAGAGTAGAAGAGGGAGGGAAGAGAGAGAAACATAGATGTGAGACACATCCATGACTTGCCACCCACGCTTACCCTGACAGGGCTGGGATCAAAAGGAAAACCTAGGTACATGCCCTTGACCTGGAATCGAACCTGCGATCCTTCAGTCTGAGGGCCAACACTCTTAACCACTGAACACACCGGCCAAGGTTCACATGTCCTTCTGATGTGATGTTTCTACAGTGGCTGTTGATAATGAAGCCTAATTTGAAATATAATATCCCCTCAATTTAGGTGCAGGGTCTACTGAACTATATTCAGCACCTTTACCTGGAGCCTATTAAACATAAGCAAACAAGAATATAATCACAAAACGTGGAGATCTCTACTGATGATGTCTGTACTACTCCTTAGGAAGGCATTTTCTTCATGCACAGGCATTGAAAGTCTGCTCACGTAGTTTGAGGACAGAGAATCACATCTCTACCATGTCATTGAAAGCAATTGTGGGGTAGTTTCAGACTATAATCTTCTGAAATATTGTGGTATTTCTTTGCATTAACCTGTGCGCATTGGAGCTAATGCATTTGGTTACTAGAATTTCACAGATCACATTCACATAGCAGTTTATATTCTCTCTCCCTCCGATTTACTAATCCAACAAATGACTGGTTTGTTTTCAGTCACAACATATAGAGGTAACTGAATTGTTTCCAATTTGGGAGGAAAAGTAATGAAGCTTTTTACAGTATGATCTTAAGGCCCTTAAGTAGGGGTATTAACAAGCAAAACTCTCCTTCCTCCATCCCCCAGGCTCTTCCCCGGAATGTCCACTTTTCCGGGGGTGTGGGTGGGGGTCAGTGTTCGAATGCATTGCTTTCATGGAGGTGGACTAAGAAACGGGACGGGTTATCCTCCATAAAAGGCGTTTTGTTGCTGTTGCATGTTCAAAAGACGGAGGTCAGGATGTGTTGAAACAGAAAAGTCTAAGAGATTCCTTCCTCCATGGCGCTCACCCTCAACCACCACTGCCTTCTGGCGTCTGGCTGTCCTGCTAGATATGAAGTAAAGAATAAAAAGCTCAAAGAATCCGGCCTATTAGACTGGATCCGCCACCAAAGACTGGAAACCCCAAGACGAGTAGTTTCCAACATGAAGAGAAATGCTCCTGGAAGGAGGACACCAGCATCGCTGAGAGCTCGCCCTGCTTGTCGAGTTCTGCTGGGAGGAGCTTCCATTACTGACATGTGCTCCCTGTGTCAATGGATGATGGGAACCCAACAGCATAAGCCAGCTGGCGGCGCTCCAGGGCCAGAAAATAAGGTGGATGCAATGGCCAGAATGAGCAGCAAGGTCAGAGTAGCGGCCAGGGGCACCCGGCCCACCACGACCTCTCGTGATGCTAGTGAAACATGATGTTCCCGGGTCCAAATACATAAGTAGCCAGAAAATGTCCTGAAAATGTAAATAACAGTGGACTATTTTTGTTGTTGTTAATCTTCACCCAAATATATATATATATACTAGAGGCCCGTTGCACGATATTCGTGCAAGAATAGGCCTTCCTTCCCCTGGCTTCACTCTCGGATGCCTGGGAGCTGGCAAGTCCCCGCTCCTGGGCCGCCAAGTCCTCGCTACCGGCCGGAGCACCACTCCTGTAGCTCCCTCCACCCCCTCCCTCCCCCTCATAGCAGGCGTCCCGCCCGCCCGGTCACTTTGTGCCTGCATATGCAAATTAACCTTCCATCTGGGTTGGGTTAATTTGCATACTCACTCCTTATTGGCTGTTGGCGTAGCGGAGGTATGGTCAATTTACATGTTTGTCTATTATATATTTATTTATTTATGTATTTATTTTTTCCCCAATTGATTTTTAAAGAGAGTGGAAGGGATGGGGAGAGACAGAGAAAGAGAAACATCAATGAGAGAGAGAGACACACACAGATTGGTTGCCTCCTGCACACACCCCGACTGGAGCCGGGGATCCAGCTTGCAACCGAGGTACATGCCCTTGACTGGAATCAAACCCGAGACCCTTCAGTCCACAGTCTGACACTCTAACCACTAAGCAAAACCAGCTAAGGCAATAACAGCTGATTCTTGAACAACACAGGGATTGGGGGCACCGACCCCCAGGCGGTCAAAAGTTTGCGTGTAACTTTCGACTCTCCTAAAACCATGCCATCTGTTGGTATCTGCAGGGGATTGGTTCCAGGGTCCCCAACCCACTCTATGGACAGCAATATTCGCCAATGCTCAAGTCCTTTATGTAAGATGGTGCAGAGCAATGCATCCTGTATGTACAATGGATAAGCAGAATGCTGAAATCAACCGCTGACGGAGAGTCCGATCATTCGCCTAGGGCCTACAATTGAGCCTATGTTCACAGACAGACCCTTTGACTAGAGGAGAGGCTGGGTCCCCTTGAAGAAAGACCAGGTATCAAGGGGTGGATGACAGTCTCTGCTGTTGCTGCCCCTTCGTTGGGCCAGTGTGCCTTTCCCCAGATGTAGGGACTGGTGGTGTCCAAGGCTCAAGCTGCCCCTTGTACAGAACACTGGTTTTGAGGAATGGAAGCTCCTGGCCCAAGAGAGCATGCGCTCACCCCGACCCCGAGCTCCTGTGAGTGTCTACTGACTGACAGACAGAGGATACCAAGGGCTGGCCCCTTGCCTTGGGCGGGAGCAACTGGGTGGTACCACTGATGCTCCAGGACGAAGCCCGTCTCCAGCGGAGGCCGTACCCTTGCTTCCTTTCATTCCCTGCTCTGTCTTGTTCCCCGTCTCCCCTTCTCCTAGAAACACACCCTGGCAAAATCACATTCACAAGTGAGTGCACGGAAGTCGCTATGTCAGGCTCTTCCTTTAGAGAACCCAGCTGAGAACTGTGCTCGAAGTGCAAATCCTATCTGCACCCGGGGCCGGAGGAGGCCTGACGGAGGCTTTGGATCCCAGGTGCCCTTCCAGGGGTTTGGCAAAAGCAATCCTGGCTCTCCCAGCTGCAGACTGCAATCCAGCGCTCCTCTGCGTACGCCTAAGTTCCATCATCTGCAAAACGGGGGTAGTAACAGTGTTTATGGCCTAGTTACTAGGCCCTAGTACATCCGTGAAACAGCACTCATCACAGGCCTGGCTCAGCATCAGGGTTCCGTACATGGTAGCTATTTCTCTTATTTCTTTTTAACAGCTATTAAGTGCTATTTCTTTACATGCTGCATTATAAGATATAATGATAATAATTACCAACATTAAATACATTTCTTCTATGTGCTAGGCCAGTGGTCGGCAAACTCATTAGTCAACAGAGCCAAATATCAACAGTACAACGATTGAAATTTCTTTTGAGAGCCACATTTTTTAAACTTAAACTTCTTCTAACGCCACTTCTTCAAAATAGACTCGCCCAGGCCGTGGTATTTTGTGGAAGAGCCACACTCAAGGGGCCAAAGAGCCGCCTGTGGCTCGCGAGCTGCGGTTTGCCGACCACTGTGCTAGGCACTGTCTTAAAGCATGTTATGTGCACCAATGTAATTCTTTCAATTACTCAATGAGATTAGTATTCACATTTATGTTTTGCATCTGAGGAAACGAAGGAATGAATGGATATGTGGCTTGCCCAATTCTAGCAGCTGCTGAGCAGCGGAGATGTGGTAATAACCCGAATTCTGATGCCAGAGTCCTCTCTCCATCACCACACTTTGCCACCTCACTGTCATTAATCCTAATGACCACAAAAAACAACGTTTAAGAAGTGACTAATTTGAGAGTTGATAGCATTTTCAAAAAGAAAATATAAATATTTGGTCTCCTTTAATGCCTTAATACCATCATCACTTTCCTCTCAAAACTTTTTTGGGAGTATCCAATCACTTGGATAGAGGACATTTGAAATTTCAAAGATGCCAGTAAATGCCTTTTATTTTTACCCTTTGGTTCCTATTGTCATGCAAAGTGGTTTGGACGGGGAAATATGTGGCTATTATGTTTTATCGGAGGGAATTTGGAAACAGCTTGATGCTCAATCTGCTTATACAAGTAATTTTTTATATAGAATTTGAACCTTTACAGATTTATTCTTATTGTGAAGATTAGCTTTTCAGAACTATTTTGTATTTTGATTTGCCAGAAATTCTTTAAATAATACAGGAAAGAAAATGCCTCTTTTGACTTCCGTGTCTTTTTTTAAATCCCCTTTGATGACCGAAACTAGGAAGCTGATGGTTTAAATTATATAACTCACATACTTTTTCGGTCAATTTTATATAATCAACACATTTTCCTAGTTCTAAAGGAAAGTATATCATTGAAGGCATAATTGTAATAGTAACTTGGTATATGTATCTGCCATTATGCTAAGCCGCTAACCTGTATAGTAATGCTATGAAGTATTAGGTCCCTCATTTTATAATGAGGAGTCCGGGCCTCCGAGGGTGCCCGGAATGAGCCACATGCACAGGTGCTGAGGGGCAGACCGGAAACAGGGACTGTAACATGGCAAAGCCTGCCCTCCTTATTGTCAATATGTTATGCCACTTCCCTAGAGAGGCGAGTCGGAGCCATTCGATCTTGGGGGCGTGGAGGACATGCCGTAGACATGCGGAGGACTAGTGAAGAAGAGAAGAAATATGTTCCCTGGTAATGATCTTCTGCCGATGGACAGGACCAAAAGAAACCCAGTAAATACAGTGACATTCGGGCACGAGCATTTCCATTGATTCCTAAGAGGATGCAACTTTCGCCAATCATGCAATCAATTCGATGAAGAAACTCCAGTCGGATTGTTTACTGTGTGGATGTCTAAGAAAAACTAAAGGCGGCGTGCACAGAACACGGCATGGAATCAGAGAGACCTGGGTTTGAATTATGGCTGTTCCCTGGTGTTGATTCCACTTACTTGTGCCTCACCTTCCTTGCCTATAGAATGAGGATAATATTGCCTCATGAGGATTAAAGATCAGGCGCCGGGAACATGATGATCCTTGCTGCCCTCATCGTTAGCCAGATTTTTTGTTTTGTTTTGTTAATCCTTACCAGAGGATATTTTTTCCATTGATTTTTTAAAGAGAAAGTAGAATAGAGAGGGAGGGAGAGAGAGAGAGAAACATCAATGTGAGAGAGACACAGGGATTGGCTGCCTCCTGTACGAGCCCCAACCAGGGCAGGAGATCCAACCTACAACCCAGGTAAGTGCCCTTGACCAGCAATATTTATAGAGAGTTTCTGACAAGACTTTGGCGTTGTCTTTTCCCATAACAATACCACTACGCCACACATTATCCAGTCTTTAGGATCACCCAGGTACCTATAGACTAAAGCAACTAAAAGACTCAGTGACTTTAGTACCTAGGAAGGTGTTTGCATTAGTTTGCTAAGGTTGCTGTGCAAATTGCCACAAACAAGGTGGCTTAAAGCAACAGAAGTGTATTATTCCCTCACAGTCTGGAGGCCAGAACTCTGAAGCCAAGGTGTTGGCAGGGCAATGCTCCCTGGGAAGGCTCTTAAGGGAGGCTCCATCCTCGCCTCTTCCCGGCTTGTGGGGGCCCCAGACGTCCCTGGGCTTGTAGCTGCATCGCTCAAGTCTCTGCCTCCAGCACCACACGGCTGTCATGTCTGTGTCCTAATTTCCCTCTTCTTACAAAGACAGTCACACTGGACTCAGGACCCACCCTACGCCAGCTGGACCTCATCTTAACTAGTTCCCTCTGCAATGACCCTGATTCCCTGTAAGGTCTCATTCACAGGTTTTAACCAGGGGTTACGACTTCTTTATCTCTTTCGGGGGAACACAATCAACCTATTAAATTCTTAAGGAAAGTAAGTGAGTTTTAAATATTGTCAAATGAATGTCTCTATGTCAATGACCCGAGCCTCCTACTCCTTCCAATGTAACAAGTACTCAGTGCCTCCAATGCTAGTCCTTTCTCACCTCCACGCTCCTTCCCATGGTGCCTATGGCTACCCACAGACCACATATCCTTCTGGCTGCTGCCTGGCATCACACACTCCCTGGTGGCAAGTACGAGCAGATGTCGGCCACAGTCACTTACTTGGTTGTAAGAGTCACCAACACAGCCACAATGTTGTGTTATTTGCCAGTGCCTAAGAGTAGATCATTTATGCGGAGATTTTTATTCATTGTCAACATAGTAATTTACAGACCCTCAGGCGGTACACAAATGAACCGATTTTCTGAAATAAATAAAACGCTCCAATATACTCATATTTATTAGGTGTGGAACGTGTTGTACACGCACATGCGCACTGTAGGGGATGCTACTGGTAAAAATAGAGCTCTGAGAGTCACGGTTCACTGGGTTGTAAGACCAATTCAAGACACGGCTCTAGATGAGTGGTCGGCAAACCGCGGTTCGAGAGCCACACGCGGTTCTTTGGCCCCTTGACTGTTCTAACGCCACTTCTTCAAAATAGACTCGCCCAGGCAGAAAACCGACTTCTGTGCATGGGCCACGAAGTTTCAACTGCACTGTACGTGCGTGCCCGCACGTGGTATTTTGTGGAAGAGCCACACTCAAGGGGCCAAAGAGCCGCATGTGGCTCGCGAGCCGCCGTTTGCCGACCACTGCTCTAGATAACTCTACAAGGGCCCACTGACCAATTCTCTGCTTTCCACTGAAGGGACAAGCATTAAGCTGCCATCTCAAAGGTTTCATAGGTTTTTGCAATGACACGCCCATCTCTGTTGCCCTGGTGTGGTAACCAATTGGTAATTTTTGTTGTTGAGTAAATGTATTGTGTTAGTTCAGTCTCTTTCCTGAGCAGGTCTTGGGACATTTGCCTAAAGCATCTATAGTGCAGCAAAAAAATAAAAAATAAATTAAAGAAATTAAAAAGCCTTTGAATTGGTACAAAAGGAGCCAGAAATCAGGGATGGAGGCCCCGTTCTATTATTAAGCAGCTATGTGATACCGGCCCACTCTTTCCTCTTTCCCCTTTGAGCTGAGTTCTTTTTGTTTTCAAAGCCAGGACGATCGCTTCCTTTAAGAGTGCAAGATTAAAACTGTGAAAACGCTTGCTAAATTGGGAAGTGCCATCTGAAAGGTAATTGCTGTTTTCAATATTTACACCCAGGGTCTCTCTGTGGGTGTACACTGCTTCTTTTTTCTTCTTCTTTTTTCCTCAACGCACTCGTGGACCGTTAACTGGATTGCTGTGAGAATGATACCTCTCTGGGAGGAAATAAAAAAAATCCAACACAGGTGACTGCACCAAACCCTGTTTTTAACTCGATGATAATCCGAGAATAACCATTTGCTCTTGTGGAAGTGTATCCGGCCCAAATACCTGAATCAAAGCTTTAGAGATTTCTCTTTTTCTTTACCGAAGACTGCGGGCCACGGGCACTGCTTGAAATAGCGGGCCCTGGGGAATGATTTCCATTCTGATCTCCTTCTGAAATGTTTCAGCGAAGAGAATAATTTCCATAGATTTCTTCTTCCTGCCACGTTTAATAAAGGCCTTCCCGGCACCATCGCTTCATTTAAGGGAGGCGTGGGTTTCTGAGCCACTGTCTGCCTGCTGGTTTCTGGTGCATCATCTCTATTTCTTGGCTGGTTACTAGTGCGGAAGGTGCCGAGTGGATAATGTCGGACAGATTTTAAGTGAAAAAGAAGATTCCTGCTGGATTTGAATGAGATCATCTTGAAGGCTTTCATCTACCACAATCCTTTCCCTGTGAGCTGAGTTGGAAAAGGGAAGTTGATAGAAAAATAAAAAAGATGATAAAACGGGGGTGGTGGGGGGGAGAAAAGCTGGTGGTTAACAAATACTCAGCCACTGTGTGATTAGCTCACAAGGTGACTTCTAGGTCAGCATTTCAGTGCCAAGGGGCTCAGCCTTCCCTCTCCTTCTCCTCTTCTCCTTCACCCTGTCGACCAGGGGTGGGGAACCTTTGTTCTGCCAAGGGCCATTTGGATATTTATGACATAATCCGTGGGCCATACAAAAGTTACCAGCTTAAAAATTCGCCTGCTGTACTTGGTCAATCATTTAATTAATTCACTCCTGATGCCCTGGCAAGGCCAGGCCAAATGACTTAGAAGGCCTTAGATGGCCCGCGGGCCAGACATCCCCCACCCCTGCTGTATACCAAGATCTACGCTGATTCTCATTATTGCCTAAAGAGGGAAGGGGTGGGGAACTCAGAAGTGGGAAGCTTATGGACCGATGAGAGAATGGCACCTTAAGTATTATTCCGTGAAAGTGTTACAAAGGAGAGAAGGGTAAGAAAGGGTGAACAGGAAACTCGCTCTGCTCTTTCCTTGGTGGTGCTAAGAGCATGTGCTCAACGTTGCCCCACATTTGCTGAGCCCCGTGGACAACAGCCTGGCCTGAGTGTTACTGATGAAGTGGAAGATGCCACAGTGACGCACAGCAGGCAGCCGACAACATTTCCTTTTGTCTCCGAGCTTTAGCAGAGCCTTCAAGGCCATCGCAGGGATTTGAAGTACCTCCCATACTGCAGCGAAGGTCCAGGTGACCTCTGACAGCTGTTTAAAAACATGTTTTGAAACCACTTCTGAAAGCCAAGGTTCATTACTCACCACTTGCAACTCTAAGGGAGAGGGTCAAGGATGTGGGAGGTTTGATGAGGCTGTGGAGAGGATCTGCTTGGAGAGGGTAGTAAGTGCACTGTGAGGTCCCCTTCCTTGGATAAAGGCAAGGTGGCAGATAGGATGGGGTTAGGGACGCTCTGACATAAGCCAACACTCAGAGAATGTCAACAACACCTAGGGCTATCCATGCACCACCTCACCGATGAGCCAAAACGTAGTATTTAGAGCAAACATTATTTCATTGTTATGTCTAGCCTTGCATTTTTTGGTTCTTTTTTTTGCTAAAATGAATTATACATTATTCTTTTTGGATTCTTTTTCCTTTTTTTCTAATTGAATTTATTGGGGTGACATAAGTTAATAAAACTACATTAGGTTTCAGGTGTACAATATTATACCACACCATCTGTATATTGTATCATGTGTTCACCACCCCAAGTCAAGCCTCCTCCCATCCCCATTTACCCTCTTCCACTTCCCCCACCCCCTTTCCCTCTGGCAATTGCTATACAGATTCTAACAGCCATGCAGAGAAATACTTTTTTCAGCAGATAAATATCAGTGAATAATTCATGGTGAGTAGTTAACAACTCATTTGACATGTCTAGTCAATGGTAGAGATTCCTTAAATATTTATTGATTTACTAGAGGCCCAGTACACGAATTCATGCATGAGGAGGGTCCAGCCAGCCAGCCCCAATCAGGGCCGATCGGGCCAGGCTGGCTCGGGGGAGGGACTTCGGGCAGTTGGCCAGCTGGCCCTGCCCCCTGGTTGAACTCCCGGTTGAACTCCCGGTAGAGGGGACAATTTGCATATTAGGCTTTTATTATATAGGATGAACTGCTGTTGGATTGTAGGGAGAACTGGCAAACTGGCAGGATGGCTCGAGAGAAGCCTATTTCCAGGGCATTAAGGACCATCTCACGAAGGAACTGCCTCAGGGAAGTAGGACCCAGGGATGAAGACCTCACCCTTATGACAAAATCGACGTCCTCAGACGAGCATCTAGAGGACGGTGCTGGCTAGCTATCTTAGACACATACCTGGGAACAGGGGAAAGAAGGGACTGTAAATACAAATGGAAAGAGAAGTTTCACCCGCACTGAAATGCATGGGGTAGGGAGACTCTAAAAGGGTACAACCCCAAAGAGAACAATATGTTCTTCTCAACACCACCATCTCCCGCACCGTGTCCTTGCTCTGGGATGACATGGACCAACGTGAAGCCTTGAGGATGCAGAGAGGCCCCCAAAGGGGAGATCCTGACGCTGCTGAATACCTGGATTAAAAACAGACCCAACTGGAAATTTTCCAGAGAGTTCCAGAGATTTATGGGCATGGCAGTGAAGAATTCGTCATTTTGTAAGTGCCACCCTATTATAATATTTCCATGCTCAAAATTCCATTCTATTTTCAATTTCTTGTTCCACAAAAGAGATTTATAAGGCAACGAAACCCTGAAAATGCAGTCTGTGGGCCTAATATGCCACTAGAGAGTTAAAAAAAGAAAAGAAAAAGAAAGCAAAGGCCAAGGCAAACACCTGTGGCTCCACGCCCGAGTGTTTTATTTCCTCCAATAAAGCTGCCAGCCATGAACAGCTGTGCATTTTTCCAACAGGATCTCCTTTTGGGGGTGTTTGGTGGGCGCACCGCTGTTCCAGGTGTCATTGTCTTCTCATCCCCTGGCATCCAAAGTGGATCATTTGCATGACAGATGATTGCTCGGATTTTGGCAGGGAAGGGCCTCTCTGCTGAGGGAAGATACCAGGAAAGGGACCTGCCATTGAGCGCCCCCCAACGTAGCTCTCATCTGCTTGGCTGGCGCCTTTGGACTCCTCTCTGCGTCTGCGGGCGAAGGCCCTGGGTCCAGGCGTTCCTATCGCAGCTGCGGCAATAAACAGGCAGCTAAGTTCCCGTTCCTCTTGGAGTTAAACCCGCCTTTGTGTTCGTCCCCCTGCAGACACGTTTGCTATATAAATGGAACAGACTGGCTGTGAGAACGTCAAAGTGGGTCAGTGATGACACCGCTTAATATCGCCCTGGTTCTTTGGAGTGTCCCAGGAAACGGAAGCACAGCCTCCCGTGGAACTGATGGAGCGCTGCAGGTACATAATCCATCCTTAAACACCCTCCGACAGCCTGCGGTGCGGGTTGAAGGATAAAGCAGGTAAAAAGATAAATACGGCTTTGGGCAAAAGAATGGCAGCCTGGGTGCGTCATTATTCGCTCCATTTGGGAATGAACTCCAAGGAAGAAACGAGCTCAGGAAGGAAGGGTTTCCATGTGAGAAACAAGGGAGAATACAGAAACTGGAGACTTGCAGAGTTGGAAGTGCGTTTTGTTCTTCATCTCGGGCAGGTAAAAGCTTCTCCAATTAAGGTCAAACCTAAAAGTAAACAGCAAATCAAGGGTGTGGTCATAGACACTCAACCTTGGGACGAAGACTAAATCAAAGACAGAAACGCCAAAACTTTCCTCAAGTCTGCTTTTACTAAGTGGCCCTCAGTAAGTCCTGCCATTTGGACACAAGTTCTTGAAGATGAGAGCACCCTGTTGGGTCTCACGGAAGTCTGACAAACTCAAAGGTCCTAAATTTAGCCTAGCGAGAGGGAGGAAGGTATATCTCAGGAGGAATTGTGAGTTTGGCTATTGTCACGTAGAGCTGACGAGAATCAAAGAGATAAAAACTAGCGATGTTTTTGAGAGAGACGTATTACCAAAGTGCCATGCATCTTGATGAAAAAGACTACGTATTCTAGACCTAAAACTTCCTTTAGTCCCCCAATTCTTAAAGTAAGAGAATTTGTTTAAGGACCAGAAGGGCATATCCCAATGCCTTCTTAGGCTGTAATCAGAGGGAATATTATCCAAGAAAAAGCCAAGTGCCCTGGAGTGCAATGGACAGAATTGCTAATTCCGAGAGAGAGAGAGAGAGAGAGAGAGAGAGAGAGAGAGAGAGAGAGAGAGAGAGAAACATTGATGTGAGAGAGAAACATTGACCAGTTGCCTCCCACACGTGCCTGTAACCTAGCTATGTGTCCTGAGGGGGAATCAAACCCCACAACCGTTCAGTGGACAGGATGATGCTTCACCCAGCTGAGCGCACCGGCCTGCCTGCAGTGGGTTGTTTTTAAATACTGGGTGTATATCACTTTCAGTCATGAAAACAATAGAAATCATAAAGGTGGGAAAACTAAAGTGCCAAGTGCTAATATAACATCACAGAACGCTAACGAGCCTGGGGATGGTGAGGAATGGTATCGCGTCCCAAGGCCCAGGGAGCAGCCAGCAGACCCCTGCCGCGCAGAAGCCGGCTGGAGCTGTTCTGATTAATCGTACACGGCCATCCCGAAGCTGCCTGATTAATCTCCGTGGATGGCAAAGAAGAAGTTGAAAGTGACCTAGAAAAGAGATAAAGGACAGAGGAGTCGTGGCAAAGGCTCTTCTCTCCGGAAACCTGAGAACATCTTTGTACGCAGTGGGCAGCAGTTTGATGAAGTCCTGTCTTCGGTGCCAGGAAAAATACCTAATAAACGCTGATTCCTGCAGGGAGGGAACAGGCAGAAATGGAAGCCTTTACACCCACTAATGGGAAACAAACCCAGAGTCTGTGGCTTTTCAGCGGAGCTGGAGGAGCTCTTAGGTATAGAAACTTACAAGGTCTCTAAGATCAAAAGGGTCTTCTGAGCTCAAAACTGCCAGAAACTTGCTGGTTCTGCAGCGAATAAAAAAGGACTCAGGCTATTTTTATAAGAACCAGAAGCATAAACATAAGTATGTTCAGAAGCTAAAGATTGTGGTAAATGTTAATATTCATAGATTATATTCATAATGCAATAGAGTCAAGAACAAGCAACATATTTTTACTAATGACCATATAACTAGGCTCTGAGAATGGAACAAGGAGTCATAAAACCGCCTAATTCAGCTCCTAAATCGCACCGTGACTTTGTACGTAATGTTCAGCATCTTGGGATGTCAAATGCTCCATTTATATGAAATTCTGACTGCATCCCATGGTCTTTCCTGTCCCTTTTCTTTCTAACCTTATTTGTTAGTTAGTTTCTTCATCTTTTGTCACAGAGGTGTATTTCATTGCTATAACTATAGATAATGAATGTCTACAAATAGGCACTTTCAAAATCAAAGTATAATATTAAACACAGTTTTCAAGTCATATTAATCCAACTCAGTTATCCTAAGTGCACTTATGTAACTGTCATTCAAACCAAGAAGCAGAACATTACTAACATGTTCCATCCCTATCACCACTGAATCCCGACACGCCCATGTGTTTTCCCACATGGGTAGTTGGGCTCCCTCTCAAGATGGCCACCTCGGATTTCAGCATGCATGTTGCAGTGAGCAAGGTGAGCACTGCAGTCTTTTCTTACTTGGCCTTGGGGATCATGCCGCATCACATCCATCACATTCTACTGGTTACAAGTCAGAAACCCACCTAGGTTTAAGGGGAAAGAACTGAAAGTGCCAAAGTGAACTCTGTTAGGAGTCCTCTGAGAGGCAGATGAAGTCAATGACACAGAAAATATACTACATTTTAAATTTAAATTTTAAAGTACTTTTTAAGTAAATGTACATTTAAAATAAATTCCTGATTATTTTCAAATTTGAATTGAAATATGTTCTCAGAAGAATAGTCCCAGAATGAAATATTAAAAGAGCATACAGTATATCTCAGAAAATGTATATGGAACAGTAAACAAAGATATGCTGATAAAACTACTGGATTATAATAATTTGGGCTTCTAGGAAAAGTCCCGACTCAGTCAGGGAAATTAGATTATTTAAAATCAGACATTTTAAATTTATACCAGAGGACAATGGATAGCACCTTTAACACTATAGGAAAGCAAACATGAGCTAAGAATTTTAACCCAACTGTTATAAATATGCAAGTATACTGTATTTCCACAATAACTTCCTCAGAAAATAGTTTCCATACACACTTCCTGAGGAATCTACTAAAGAATTAGATTCGATTATCAAGTCACAGAATAGACATCAATCAAAGTACTTGTGATGAATACAAGGATCCATTTTCTTTCAGAACCGAGACTAATAAAGGTTATAGAAAAAGAGATAAGTGGTTACAATAATGGTTATAAAGGAGAATAAGTATGTCATAACCATATGCTCTGATGGTGTAAGAAGGTTATAACCATCAAAAAAGAAAGTGAGCGGGTCACCTGGAAGGTAGAAAAAACTCTTGATTCCTTTATAGTTATTGAGAGTAAAATATATTATTTTACATCAAAGGCCATGGAAAGAGAGGGAAGAGGAAAACTGGTTAATAACTAATTTCCTTATTGCTCACAGTAGGGGGACAACAGCTAAGGATAGCAACAAAGAAATATTATTGCCTTTAAACAGAGTAATTATGCAAAAGTAAACATCTAAATAAAAATCTTCCTAAATAGAAAAATAAAGATTGAGTAAATAAATCAACCCCATAATAAAATGCTATCTATATAAAATGGTCAGCACTGAACAGAGGACAAATCCTATATAGTAAAGAGGTAATATGCAAATTGACCATCACTCCAACACACAAGATAGCCGCCCCCATGTGGTCAAAGATGGTCGCCCCCATGTGGACACAAAATGGCTGCCACAAGATGGCCAGCAGGGGAGAGAAGTTAGGCGTGACCAGGCCGGCAGGGGAGGGCAGTTAGGGGCAACCAGGCCTGCAGAGGAGGGCAGTTGGGGGGACCAGGCTGGCAAGGGAGGGAAGTTAGGGGTTACCAGGCCAGCAGGGGAGGGCAGTTGGGGGTGACCAGGCCTGCAGGAGAGGGCAGTTGGGGGTCACCAGGCTGGCAGGGGAGGGCAATTAGGGGTGACCAGGCTGGCAAGGGAGGGCAGTTAGGGGTGACCGGGCTGGCAGGGGAGAAGTTAGGCATCCATCAGGCTGGCAGGGGAGTGGTTAGGGGGTGATCAGGCTGGCAGGCAGAAGCGGTTAGGGGCAATCAGGCAGGCAGGCTGGCAAGCGTTTGGGAGCCAGCAGTCCTGGATTGTGAGAGGGATCCCAGATTGGAGGGGGTGCAAGCTGGGCTAAGGGACACACACCCCATGCACGAATTTCATGCACCGGGCCTCTAGTATATCAACAATATCTAACATGTAAACAAGCTTAACTCACCTATTAAGTAGAAAGATTTTTATATTGACTAACAAGCAGCCTATTAGATAACAAAGCATCAAAGCGATTCAGAAGGGACTAGTCAACTAAAATATGGTGCATCCACCGAGACAGAGCAATAAGAGCTTGTGAATGTCATAAAATGCAGATGATTCCAGTTCTCCTGAATAGCAAACTTACTAAATCTTATCTCCACTATCTCCTTTCTTTATAGTACTGTTTTATTGCACCTATAGGTGTTACTCTGGAGTATGTTTTAAATTTTTAAATATTTATATATTGCATAGTGTATTTTTTTTTGTTGTTAATCCTCATAGGAGGATATTTTTTTCCATTGATTTTCTAGAGAGAGTGGAAGGGAGGCAGGGAAGGAGGGGGATTGAGAGAGAGAGAAACATCAATGTGAGAGAGAACATCTATTGGTTGCCTCCCACATTTGATCCAACTGGGCCAGGGATCAAACCTGCAACCCAGGCACATGCCACCCTTGACCGAGAATCAAACCTGAGACCCTTTGGAGCTTGGGCTAACACCCTAACTACTGAGGAACACTGTCCAGGGCAGCATAGCATATTTTTACAAATGTGTACCGTTGAACCTTAATTACCTTGCCCATGATTTTCATGAAGTATACATTCTTATTATACCATACTAGCACTACTTTTTGCTAAGGAATACATTTCTTTTGAATTAGGTATTATTCTTTGTTGCTTTTGGTGAGTTCTGAAACCCACCAAAGCACCTATGTTGCTATTATTACATTTTGTAGGATTTCATGTTTGACATCCATAGTCTGTGCGCTGGTATGTAGACATATGGTAATACTAGAGGCCCAGTGCATGGATTCATGCACACTGAAAGGAAATTAATTAGAAGGTAGCCAGCAGGGCAGGACTGGGCAAGATGGGCCGGACACACTCTGGAGCCAACCTCCTGCAGTCCCTCCCTGGCCAGCCGCACCTGGGACAGCGCCAGGGCTCGAAGGGCGTCTGCGGAGTGAGCGGGGTCCCTCTGGTAGGTGGGGTCCCTCAGCCTGGCCTGCGGGGATCAGGCCGAAACCAGCAGTCCGACATCCCCTGAGGGGTCTTGGAGTGCAAGAAGGCACTCTGCAAAGTTGCTATTGCTCGGCAGCTCCTGCATTGAGCATCTGCCCCCTGGTGGTCATTGTGTGTCATAGCTACTGGCTGGTCGGCCGGTCGCTTAGGCTTTTATATATATAGATAATTGCTATTTCTGATTCTCTAATTATACTTTTAAAGGGATCAATAGGAACCCTGCACATCATTAGTTTTTTGTTGCTGTTTTGTTTTTTTACAGGCCCCACTTTTCATTCCTAGGTCATTAGTGAAGTTCTATATAATACATACAGTTTCTATGCTCATATCAGGATATATTTCTTCCTTTAAAATAATATCTATAAATAGTTAGGCCAAAAATGTATCCTCCCTAATAATTTTCTCAATAATTTTGGGAAGTGGGTGTCCTCATCATTATTAACCAATATTAAAATGTGGTGAAGAAAAATGAGTTTATGCCAAAGAAAGCAATTACTCTCTTAAAAACTAGGAGTACTATCACATGAAAATCCTAAAGGAAAAAACTAAGTTAGCATGGCACATTTGACTCAATTGGTCACATTTTTGAATCTGTAAAAATTTTTTTAAAAATTACTAAACTCAATATACTTGGTTATACCCACAGACAAGAACACCAGCATCTTCTGGTTTCTAGCTTCCTTCTTACTTCAAAAGATAACCTGACACCCAATGAGACATTTGTAGATGTTGATACATGAATGACAATTTTTAAATTTTATATTGTAGAAAAGCATTTGCAAATCACTCTGATAGGCATATGTGTTCCTTGAATATAGGAACTTACTCATTCCTTTGTCTTCAGTATTTAGCACCACGTTTGGTAAATAACTGCTCAGTGAACATGCATTGAATTAAAGAATAAATGTACAGGACGTCATCTCTAGATATAAGAGCCGTAGCAATATGGTTTTTGCTGGGCTCCAACAACGTAAGACATTGTGGGCTTGCATTTCTGCATGAAAAAGTGAGGTGTGTTAATGCCTCTTAACAGTTATGACATGGAGCTAAATTAGTAGAAATACTACTCATGGGTCTAATGCACACCGACTGCATCTGATTGCTGTGTCCCAGCACCTACCCCGGTAGCAGTGGGTGTAAACGATTAATGGATAAGAAGA
This sequence comes from Cnephaeus nilssonii, assembly GCF_951640355.1. Lineage (NCBI taxonomy): Eukaryota > Metazoa > Chordata > Mammalia > Chiroptera > Vespertilionidae > Cnephaeus > Cnephaeus nilssonii. The sequence goes on from NC_137092.1 coordinate 3,855,261, forward strand.
TGATTCATGTGGCCATTTATTACTGAGAAAATAAAAACACGTGCAGCTTTGACTGAGATAACATGGAGTTGTGATGTATTTTTGAAATTGTTGAGTATGAAATAGCAAATACAGAGGACGTTCCCCATTGATTTTTTTTTAAGATAAAACTCTGATTATGTAATAAACAGGTTTGCTTGCCTCACTTGATATAAATCAGCACCTCTGGTGAAAGGAACAGAATGCACCTACTCCCATCCTAACTGCATTTTCCTGGAGAAGAATCCTTTGCCAGGACTCAGAGGGATGGCAGTGTCACACCCAGACGCGTGTGAGGGCAATTTAACGGAAGTCTCTCGCATATTTCTGAGCGCCGCTGGCAATCCTATTGGCTGATGATGTCTATGTCCCTGTTCAGTGCTCACGCGTGCTCCTTGTGCTTTGCCACAAAGTACCTAGGGAGGATTTCGCCGGCTCAGGGATCAGTAGTCTCCAGTCAAGGATGTAAGGAATGAAGTTCAAAAGCAAGGAGAAAACTTTGTAATACGATTTCAGCAATTCTGCATTTCATCACCATTTACGTGCTTCACTTTCTATGTCTTTCAAATAGCAGTCTCTTTGTCTGCCGTCGGGGATCCGTGCCGTTGCAAGCTCACACTGGTGTGAAATGGTAACATTTCGCTTCCTGAATTTTGAGAGCAAAATCTGGCATGCTCAGTTGCATGCCAGTGAATTTCTGGGTATGGCCAACGGCCACCTTTCTCTCCAGTGATGTGAAAAAGGATGTTTAAATAGGAACAAGGAATATTTAAACAAATCTAATTGTACACGTTTGGAAAACATACATCAGTCTTATTTTTGGTTGTTTTTTCCTACCATATTCAGACCTTTCTAGTCCGCCTAGTGAATTGCATTTCCCTCTTTTTTTAAAAAATATATATTTTATTGTTTTTTTACAGAGAGGAAGGGAGGGGGATAGTGACTCACAAACATCGATAAGAGAGGAACATCAATCAGTGGGGATGTGCCCACAACCAAGGTACATGCCCTTGACCAGAATCAAACCTGGGACCTTTGAGTCCGCAGGCTGACGCTCGATCCCCTGAGCCAAACCGGTTAGGGCTGCATTTCCCTCTTGCCTCCCAGTGGCCCAGACCCTTCTCCCACCTGTGCATGCGGTCCCCTCACTTCTCTTCTGTTTACTGGTCAAGCTCTCCATCGTTTTGTAGACTGGACACTTGTGTTCTCCTCCCAGAACCATCTCCGTCCCACTTACATTTCTGAGTGTCTTCTTGCACTCACGGGTAGTCTTCTTGCTGCTTCATGATTGTAAGTAAATAGACTGCATGTCCTTGTCTCTGTAATGGTAATGAGACTCCGAATGACGAGGGCTATGTCTTATAATTATTTTATTGTTTGCTACTTCACTACACTGAGTGGTAAACATGAAATTCAATGAATGTTTTTGAACCGAAATAAACATAACTTGAAGAATGCATTTGATATTAGAAAACCGTAATCAAAAGCTTTATGAAAAAATGCTTTAAGATGGAGGGGAAATAAAGTGGGCATTGTAGCATAACAGGGGCTACTAAACAGAAAGCTGCCGCTGTAATCACAGAAATTGTATACCCCAGTGAGGAGGTTAATACAGGTCAGGCCTTCTGTTTTGGTTTCTATTGCTGTATAATGAACCTCAAAACGTACACCAACGGTAGCCATTCATCGTGGTCCTGGGCGTTGCGGCTGGTCTGAGCGTGTCTGGGTGGACCCTCTGTTCTCTGTCGCGTGGACTGAGCTACAATCAGCTGGCAGCCACGGTGAGCTGCAGATCCACGGGGCGGCGGGGCCCGCACGGCTGACAGGGCTGTTGGCTGGGAACTCTTCAAGGCTGTGGACCAAGGGGGTGCTGTGGGGTTCATCCCTGTGGCCTTTCACTGTGGCTTTGGGGCCAGCAGTGTCTCTCTCCCTATCAGTAGAGGGGAGCTCGCCCGCAAGCTCGGGTTTTTCATAGAATGATGGTTGGATCTCAATGTGCAATGTCCCAAGTGCTGCAGGGAGAAAGCACACTCTCTTTGGGCACACACGGCACCTCTTCCAGCGGCTGCTGTTGGTTAAGACAAAGCATCATTCCAGCCACGGAGGAATAAGGAAATCGATGCCGTTTCTCCATAGGAGGAAGGTAAGACTCTGCTGTCATCTTATTCAAAAACACCCTCTGGTTTTCAGCCAAGTCTTGGGCATTCAACACACGTCTACCTATTTGGCTGGATAGTTTGAAGTTAGACTTTTTCACATTTTAACAGTTAGTACAAATGACTAAACTGGATTTTTCCATCTTGCAATGTATCTGCACTCAGATGGCTCAAGCATGGTTTCAGTGAGAGATATTTCATGATAGTAATGTGCCTTACCAGCTTAGCGTTAAGCAAGTATAATTCCTTTCCTTCGTATACTTGTACTATCATATATATAACTATACATTTTTGTTCATCTTTTCACCTGTCCACTGGAGATGAGAGGCAGAGTTCTTACAGACTATGCAACCCAAACAGTGGTCCCAGGCAACATGTCAGTCATCAGCATATATCATTAAGAGCTAGAACAATTTCAGGCCATGGCTTATGTCTTTGTGTCCAGTTTGATGGACCTAGCTGACATCTTCCCCCGCCGCCCCCCGAGATTCCTAAGGAGTCCCAAGGTGATTTAACACTAACAGCTCTTTGAGTTCCTGAAGTGTTAGGATATAATGTTACAGAAACCACAGACACCTAAAAGCACCATCAGAAGGTATCACTGCTGGCTGGGGAGTCCAGCATATTTTATCTGGGATAACACTACAAAGGACAAGGTAAGGTGATTGTGGTTCCTGGTAAAAAAGACTGTCATTGTGGCTGGACTTGGGAGAACAGTATTTTCCATCATAAACTAAAATTTTAAAAAAACCTATAAAGATAGTTGTACATTTTCTTTCACACTGACCCTATGATTTAAAATGTATAATTTTGAGAAAAATATATATATAAGTAAATTATAATACTTATATATAATTGTAGGATATAATTATTGGCTCAGAAAAACAGAAAGTACATTATTAAACCAGCTTTGTAATTTCTATTACATTTTTATTAATTGGTTTAAAAAATTCTTTACTTTGAAGCAAATTTGAGTGGGCATTTAAAGCAACACTTCCATAGCTGTAAATTCTAACACTACTACACTGGAGTGGGGAGGCGGGAGGGGAGAGAAGGCCAGAACCACAAGGATGAGACAAACAAAAGGCCAAGACACACTGAGGAAAACTTCTGGAAGTCATTAAAGTAATTCTCGGGTTGCAAATTTAAGTGTTAAATTAAATGCAATCAAGTTCCTAAGCTCATGTTTACGAAAAATAAGTGGAGCTTTAGGGCAAGTCTTTGTGGGGAAAATAAAAATGGGATTGCTAGACCAGTCCTGCACAGAGGGACAGGCAAGAAAAAACAAGTGCTGTCTCTTACCTAGAATTAAATATGTGTTTCAGCAAAGTTTTATCTCCAAAATACTAAACTTCCGACTTTTAGTTCTTCTGTTGTCACGTCACAATAAACATTCTCCCACCAGGAGGTGAAAAAGAACTGCTCTGCGTGAATTGAGCTGTCCTTTCAAATCCCTGTTTTTGACTCCCAGTTGTGTCTGATTTTGGTGAAGGTCCCAGGTACTCTGAAGTTAGATTTCACAGGAAGTTGAGATTCTCTTTCTTGAACTCAGTGAAATTCCTGAGCAGTGTAAATCCCTTTGAAGTCAGGTTGATATGCCAACATGGAATCAAATTTTGTGAACTTCAAAGTTCGCTCTGTTGTAGGGGACATCCTGGTGAGGCTAGTTATTGCAAAAAGAAATGAGAATACGACCCGAACATTTTAACTAGCTTGGTTTCCAAAGTGGTACATAAGTTTTCGCATTTTGTGAATATTCGTCTTTTATATGCTCTAGATATTTAATGCTATAATAGCATTACTATTATATTCCACATTTTTACTTGATTTTATGCCATAAATGTTGGATGACCTTACTTTAAATGGGAATTTTACTTTCCTTTTTTTCTTACATGGAGGAATTTTGAAAGGAGCATAAGAATTTAAAATCTTTGAAACTTTAAGAAGACCTCAGCTATGTGTTTTTGGACAAACTGCATTCAAAAATTAATGTAAAAGTTTTTATAAGAAAGAAATCACAGGGTATGTTTAAGTGTATAACATTCGGTTATGATCCATTTAAAGCCTTGGATTAAGGTTAATTTCCTTCTTCTTTTTCTCTCCAGGGAACATGGAGAATTTTTAGGGCCATGAGTGTTCAGATGAAGTGACTTTGATTCATCACCCAACGTGAGAAATACATGGGCATATAGGGTTCTGCATATAGGATTCTTGACTGACAGCTCGCTGAGTGCCTTGGATATGTCACCCCACTGCCTTCTGGCCGCCAGTGTTTTACCTTCTCTTGAGAGCCATCCAGCAATCTGCCTGAGAGGAAGCAGCTGAGGAGAAAAGAAAGAAAACCAGGAGAGGGAGCAGCCAGAAAGAGACCATACCTAGAGACCTTTTCTTTAAAAAAAGAAACATATTTTTATTGATTTTAGAGAGAGGAAGGGAGAGGGGGAGAGAGATAGGAAGATCAATGATGAGAATCACTGATCAGCTTCCTCCAGCATATCACCCACATGGGGATCGAGCCTGCAACTTGGGCATGTGCCCTGACCGGGAACCCAACCATGACCTCCTGAGCCACATCGGTTGCCTCCCCCCCGCCCCCACTTTTTTTTAATTGCTAAGAATTGAAAGTGAAGAAAACACTAGGAGATGATGTAAGAGAAGGACCCCAAGGAGCACTCTGGTTTAGTCACAAAGAGCTTGTGTATGATCTTGGCAAGAAGATCATAGTTGATTGCATTGACTGGTAGGTGAGAAAGCCAAAGTGTGTGGGATCCTTTGTCTTCACACCATGGGATATATGCAGCCAAATAATGTAAGACAAGCAGAACACCCAGACATCCAAAGACCATCTCATTCCTGCTCACCCTACACCCACCTCCCCACCCCCCCCCCATCCCCCAGGGAAAAGACAATGGAGTCTTTTTACCTCATTTATAAAATCAGCATACTAATACCAGGTTGACAATTGCAGAGCTGTGCCTGGAATCTTAATTGGAAGGCCACTGCTTATCTACCATCCCTCTGTGCTATTCTTTGTTTAAGGAGAAAATCTGAGACTCTTGGCCGAATAAGACATGAGAAATAGAGTAAGTCTGCTATCCTTTGGAAAGTATTTTCTTGAATTTATATTCCTTTGAAGTGATAATCAGATGATGTCTTTGAAGACCAATTTTTAAAAATGTTCCCTACAGATCACTTTATAGATTGATACTCCCACAGAACATATTCACAGGTGCCGTGTTGGAGGCATTTTTCACATGCTCAAAATATGAATGATCTTACCAATGTGTGACAATTATTTCTATAAAAGGTACAAAAAGTTAGGAGCTGTGGCCAGCAGGGCTGGCCTTTGCTTTTAACCCTGGCGTCAGCCTGCTGTTTCTTCAAAATGAGAGACCATCTTTAATTGCTGTACCTTTGTGACCTGCCATTGTTTCTTCTCTACTGACCATGTCATGTGTGTTGAAATAGTGCTTCAAGATGCTCCTGAAGTATGACTTCAAAAAAATATATTTTAGTGATTTCAGAGAGGGAGAGATAGACAGAAACATCAATGTTGAGAGAGAGAATCATGTATCAGCTGCCTCCTGCATGGCCCCTACTGGGGATCGAGTCTCCAACCTGGGCATGTGCCCTGACCATGAATCGAACTGTGGCCTCCTGGTTTGTAGGTCGATGCTGAGTTACGCCAGCCGGGCTGAAGGATGACTTTGATGTGTCTGATGCTAAAGACATACAGGGAAAGTTAAAAACATGCTGGGAAAGTAACCTTAGAGGGTTTCTATTGCAGCACTTATCCTTAATATTGCTGAAACCTCACTTTTTATGTTAATAGCTTTGAAATCACCATTCCCAAATTTACCTGTCCATTTCATATTTAAACTTTTGCCTACTGTCTGTACCAGAGAATGTCTCAAATGAAAATGTTTTGTTGAGATGGTCAATAATCAATATTGACTATCTCTTCATACATCTGGTGTAGCCAGGGCGGCGGCACGAGTTAAGCTTTGAAGGCCTGGATTCCGTTGTTGTAATTACACCAAGGCGTCAGACAGCTAATCATTCATCTCTTCATTTTTCATGGAAGTACACTCTCAATTAAAATAACAGCATAAAGTATTGAACTGCCCACTCATTACTGAGTAAAACAAGAAGAGGGACCACTTTTAAAGAAATACAGCCACCTGGGTACAAGTTAACGACGTCCAAGTAGCCAGCTGGCCATCTGGCCGTGGCACCTGCTGCTCATTCATTGCCAGTGTTCATCGACATGGTCTGCATGGGGGGAGGGGGGAGGGAGGCAAAGAAAAATTTTCCTCACTAGGAGAATCATTCTATGGACAAGAATATATCTATATTTTCTATATATTGATATATCTATCTATCATATATCTATACCTATAGATTTATCAACCTATCTACATATATGCTTCTTTTCATTAGAAGCTCATCATTTATTACTGCATTTAATTATTTTATCTTTGGATTAATAATCTGTCCTATCACTCTTGTCCCATCTTGGGGAACAGACCTGCTTGCACCTGCACACAGGTGAACTGAACTGATTTGTAAACGACCTCTCTGTCCAGTTCGGTGAAAGGAGATGCGGGGTATGTAGAAAAGAACAAGACAGGGCCACTTCCTTCCATGAGGGATTCAGACAATAATCTGAAAGTGGAGGTGAGCGTTGTCATGGTGTGGAGTCTGGTTTTAGATACAGACAGTGTGTTCTCAGTGACCTAATTACTACTTTGAATGAGGGTAGCAATTGATAAATTTTTATTATGATCAACACTCTCATTTATCTTTAACAAAATGGTCATAGTATCAAGCTTCATTTCAGTTAGTGTATTTATTTAATCTCTTACTTTGATTTAAAGAAAGTAAATCATTTGAGAATCAATGCTTATTTTTGGCCACATCCATACAAGTAAATCAGTCTGATAAAATGATCTGAAACAAAGGTTTGAACTCAAGAGACCCAATACAAGTGTGTGTGTGTGTGTGTGTGTGTGTGTGTGTGTGAGAGAGAGAGAGAGAGAGAGAGAGAGAGAGCGAGAGAGGAAGAGAGAGAGAGAGCAAGCGCGAGCGAGAGAGACCTCTGACACCTTAATCCTGCTCATACTGCTGGTAGTAAGGTCTTTCATAGTAATAACAGATTCTTCCATGAGGGGTATGTATCATACATGATCTACTCTTAAGTATAGGAATTGACCTTCAAACCCTGATGGATTTAAGAAGATTTCCTATTCAGACAAAATAGGCTAAACAGTAATAGAACGTGTAGACTTTCTTGAGAACACTCAAGACATTAGCATTGATAGTTTCATAATTATGTAAACTTGAGTTAAAATTTCAGCTTCGTAAACCTGATAGTAAATTTTACATCTTACATTTTCCATCCTCAGGAGGATCTGCAAATTTTTCTCTCCATCCCAACAGAACCAAATCAGAAGGCTAGCTTGGGACAGGTGGCCACCCCTAAACGCAGCGACCACGCCCAGTGTACAAGGACAAGACGGAGTCAGTGTGGATGGAAAGGGAAAGGAGGGTGTGCATGTGTGCAGGTCTCTCAATGACTTTCCATCCCTGACAGTATGTTTCTCCCTGTCTCAGCTCATCCGTGAGCACAGCCCAGCTCTGATTCGAGCACAGCTGTTGTTGGCTTGGGAATGATGTTGCTTATCCATGGTGGATGCTGCATAATTGGGTTAACAGAGATCCATCGTCAATATGCAGTTTCTGCCTATTATAGCTTACCCATATGGTATAAGCCAAATCATTATTAATTCACTTTGTTTTAGGATAATACTACACAATAATATACCCAAATACAATGCTATTTCTTCTTTAAAAATATATTTTTATTGATTGCAGAGAGGAGGGGAGAGGGAGAGAGAGATAGAAACATCAACCATGAGAGAGAATCCTTGATCGACTGCCTCATGCACACCCCTTACTGGGGATTGAGCCTGCAACCTGAGCATGTGCCCTAACTGGGAATTGAACTGTGACCTCTTGGTTCATAGGTTGATGCTCAACCACTGAGCCATGCCGGCCGGGCTACAATGCTATTTCTTAAGAGAAGAGAACATTTTGCATGAGGTCCTGAGATGTGTCATCCAAGCCTTCTTGGCAGAACTGCTCTATTCAGCAGAAACAGAAGAATGCTCTTCCTGTAAATACAGACATCACACTTGAGGCGGAAAATATAAATCACACCATCAGTTCTAGAACAGCGCGACCCTCAAACTGTGAGTCTACCTCGTTTGTTCTATTACACACGTGAGAATTCTATATTAATCTGCCTGCTATTACCAGTGAGACCCTCAGTAACAGGTGCCAGAACGAGGGGGCTGGCAAGCACTTTGAGCTGCAGAAAGCCTGGTAAGTGGGAAAGTACGCCGAAAAGACACCAAGGGGAAATATAATCCTCAAAAAAAGCAGGGGAGTTTCTTCGAGGCGGTAAAATAGCATCCTCTGTGGCCATCTGTGCTTTATGTTCTAACCTGAATGACATGAATAAGTGTGACTCGGAGTTGAAACAATTTCCCATCTGGCAGCCACGGTCCCATCTTTTCCTTTTGTTGTCAATGCAGCCAATGACTACTTTGGGCATAAATAAAGAATTTGTTCAGATAGTCTGCAAAGGAGAGCCCTACTAACCACACTCGGAAGAGCTACGCTAAATATACCCTCGGTTCTATATTTTCCCCAGCAAACTAAAAAACCAGAATAAAAAGAGAACTGGATGTGTCTGTGTTTCTGCTCAGAATTGTATTTACCAGCCTACCTGCTTGATTATGGTAGGTGTCAATGTTCACCCTGTAACAGTGCCTTAAGGAATCCCCAAATGATACAATTTAAAAATAATTTATTTCCAACGTGAACTATGTCACTGGTTGATGTCCAGGTGCTGCTGTGTACATTTATCTAACAATGAAATCTGATATCTCTATATATAAAAGCCTAAGCGACTATCCGACCGGTAGCTATTACGCACAATGACCACCAGGGGGCAGATGATCAACACAGAAGCTGTTCTGCTGCAGTGACTTGGCAATTGCGGTTCTTGGGTGACACACCTGGAACCAGAGAGGAGAGAGCCCGATTCCAGGGTGCATCACCCGAGAACCACCCTCTCGCAATCCAGGACCTCTCGGAGAGCCAGTTTCGGCCCGATCCCCGCAGGTCAGACCAAAGGACCCCACCTGCTGGAGGGACCCCGCTCACTCTGCAGACGCCCTTCGAACCACAGCACTGCCCCAGGTGTGGCCGGCCGGGGAGGGACTGCAGAAGGTTGGCTCCAGAGCATGTCTGGCCCTCCTCGCCCAGTTCCGCTCGACCGGCCACCACCCAGGACCACCTGCATTAGTCCCTGCACCAGAGCCAGCGCTGCGAGCCGAAAGACCCGAGCGTGAGTTTCTTTTTGTTTCCCCGCCCACTCCACAGATGCCCTTCGAGCCGTAGAACTGCCCCAGAAATTCTGATTAATTTCCTTTGAATGTGCATGAATCAGTGCACCAGGCCACTAGTGTATTTCATAAATGCTATTATTTACACAGTGCTGAACAGAGGATGACTTAAAAGCAGTTCAATCCCTAACCCAAAATATTCTATTTTTCATCTGACGATCAGGTAGGTGTCAGGTATTTATAATAAAAGGCAGAGGACAGGCTATGTCAAAATGAAGGCTCCTCCAAAGACCTTAAGGACTATGAGCAGGTAAATATCACAACTCATTGGCAACATCAGGGGAGTCTTCTTGGAGGAGGTGGCATTTCACCAAATAAATATTCAAGACTTGCTAGCACTTTGATAAATAGATATGAGAACAACATAATTACTGGACAAGGAATGCATCTGACATATAATCACTACTTAATCAATGCTAAGCCTACATTCCGGTTTCCAGACGATGAAAGTGAAGAAAGCGACTTAGACAAGAAAAACCCAGTTTGAGGAGCAGCCATGAGACACGTGCTTACAGCACGGGGTTCTTGAAAGATAAGTTTCAGGCATTAGATAGGAGGTGGGGGAGCAGCTGGAGGAGGAAGGCCTCAAAGATACTGTATTTTATTAAACACTAGAGGCCCTATACACAACATTTGTGCAGTGGGAGGGGGGGGTCCCTCAGCCTGGCCTGCACCCTTTAGCAGTCAGGGAGCCCTCGGGGAACGTCCAACTGATGGCTTAGGCCCGCTCCCCAGACATCCTTGGCGCTGCCGCAGAGGCGGAGAGGCACCCGTCACCGCTGCTGCGCTCGCCAGCCTCCTGGTGGTCAGTGCGCATCATAGTGACCAGACGTTCTGCAGTTCGGTCGACTTGCATATTACCCTTTTATTATATAGGATGCCTGGAGGGACGCTTGACATTCTGAAAAGCATTAAGCCGTCAGTCATACTTAAGTAGATCCATTTGCCCATGGACTATAGGGTGGATTCTGGACCAGAAACCTGGAGGCAGGAAGATGAATTCGGAGGCTTTTGCAAGAGTCCTTTTGACAGACAGGCCCTTCACAAGTATGCTGCCTCCTTCCTTCTGAGCACATGCAAGATGCCAGGGTTCCACCCAGGGGGAGCTAGATCCGCCCTGCAACCTGCTCCCCTTACACACAAAACAACACAACCAATACCCAAGACCTCATGGGTAGAACATTTGAGAATCAGGGCACGTTTGATGTGGGGATATTTCTAAATGCAGGGAGGGCCTCAAAGACCTGGAGCAGCCACGGGTGAGCAGTTAACTCTGTGGCTGAGTATGAAATTCTTTCGCACCTAAGATGGGGATGTTCTTGCTCTCTTGTATGCGGACAGATAGAGACAGGTTTTAGGCTCTCGATTACAGGATGTGCGGCCAAATGCCACTGAACAGAGATTTAGGTTCAAGTGTTCTCTACCCAGTACGCCTCCCTGAAATTCCTTGGACTCCGGTGTTTTGTGTTTTTTTTTGTAAAATGAAGAGCTTACACTGCTCTGTCTGTAAGATCTCTTTTTTGCTCCAGAAAATTCTTTCACGTGCTGATTAAGGCCTATCCAGTGGAGGAGTTGCAATGACAAAAAGATTCTTGGACACACCCATGTTTGAGACCACCAAGCACGGATTAACATGCCCTCCAGCTCAGCCTGTGCATTCTATTATAAATGTAATGCATGAAAACATCCAGGGCATACATGTACAGACAATGACGACAGGACCAAGTAACAAGTCACGGAGGGTTCTTCCCCAGGAAACGAATTTTGGCTGTTTAACCTGATCACAGACTCCCAGAACCAGCACAAGCCCGGAGTGTGATGGACCTTTTTAAAGTAATATTTCTCTTTGTCACCTCATGATATCCCTTATATTCAAATTTCTGCCCTCTCTTCCTTTTACAAAGTATCAACGGAAATCCCTTTGTCCAGTTCGTCTCCAAATATGTTAGGTAGCCACATGAGTTGAGACTGTCGAGTCCAATAGCTCTGTCCTGTTGCTCATTGGTTGTAGGCTCACCTTTTGACCTCATGTAATGTGTCACATGACCATATGGGCCAGCTGGAGAGAGGGCTAGTCAGCTCCTCGACAACGTAAAATGGGCAAACGTGCTCTCTGCAACCTCCGGTGAGGAAGATAAAAGGGTGCAGATGCAAAAAAAGGCAGGGTGAGCAGCTATCCTTCTAAAGAAAGTGAGAAGCTGTGAGCCTGAATGAAGACCTTTTGGAGCATTATGGCTTATATGTTCCTATTTTAGCCTATATTTTTTGCTATAGCATTAGTTTCTGGAATAAGGGTGTGCTTTATTGTCAGTGAAACAGGAGGAGGGTACACACCCAGATGAAATTCTCTGAGATGGACTATATTAAATGGAAATCATTAACTATTGATAATTCAATATGGGTGGAATGAAATATCAAAGGAGGAGATGACAGTCTCTAATGAAGTAATGGTACCTAATGAGATTCCTCGCCACTCATCTTCACTCTCCAGATAAAACACATTCTTTCAAACTATTACTGCCACGATTTTCCAGCGGCTGCTTCTCCATTATATCCATGGCTATTTTCTCCCACTTAACCTGTGTAAGTGACTATTAGAGTTCAGATCAATTTCAAATGAATGTTCATCGGGCACCGGAGTGTCTCGCAGACTTCCATCCCCCTCTGCATCCTGTCATGCACCAGCTACCTTCTACTCTGCACGGCCCCATTTCTCGGGCACGGATGACCTCTGTCGTATCCTTTTTTTTTTTTTTTTTTTCCTCTTGAAGGCACTTTAGGCTTTCCCCGTCGCTGGTACCACTGCATTTGGGAACATGGAGGTACGGGCTCCCTGCCGCATTATTTCTGAGCCCAACCTCCCCTGTGACTTGGTGTGTCCAACAGAGACTGCTCCTAAGAGGCAGTTCTGCACACATTTTCACATGATGGTCTATGTGTGCAAGCACTCTGCACCCACCATAGAGTCGCTATTTATCAAAAGGTACAACATTCTTTAATGAAGACACCCCGGAGTCTGTGTGTGATTCTCCCACTGGACCATGTTTTCATGCTTCACCCTACATCTTTTGCCACCGCGGATACCTCCTATGTCTCCGAATTGAATCTGGCAGATGATGTGGCCCGAGGGGCAGGGATGCAGGCACTGGGACGTGGACCAGCTGGAGAAAGCCCAGCTCATGTATCAGTCAGAGTCCTCGTTCCTCGGCGTCACCCGGAGAGGCCCGGGAGCAACCGGGCTCCTTTCTTTGTGGTGGGAGTGAAACGTGCAGCAATGTGTCTATGACTTTGCAGGAACGTGCTGGCGTGCCCTTGACGACTGGGTGTCTACAGACTGAGCTGAAGTCACAGGTCCCTGCAATCCCACAGGCTGTGTCTCTCAGCCTCTAAGGCACATGTCTCCAAGGCTCCCAGCAGCTCAGCCACCTGGAGGTTGACTTGTCTAATCGCCATGATGTCGTCAATTAGTCTGCCCTGGATGTGCATGATATTCAGTAAGATGCCCAGGCCGTGAAGATCTTCATGGACCAGGTCATGCCAGAGGGGGGCAGATTTACCATAGCCTTGAGGCAAAGCTGGAAGTGAATGTTTTCCACCCACGTGGATGCACAGTCTTCCTCATTCTCTTTTCTGATTAGAATCTAAAATAAATGCATTTGCCAAATGAAGCATTACAGGGCATCTACACCTGTAATGTAAGGTTGACTAATTTGCTCTAGCAATGCTAACTCACCTGTCAGTCTAGGTGCAAGTGAGGGGCCTGTGATAGTCTACGGTCCTCCTCCAGGACCCCTGTATTTTCTGCAGGGATCATGTGACGTAAAGGGCAGAGATATGAAAGGCACCACCACCCTCCATGCTGCGGGTCTTTGGTGGTGGCACTAATCTCCACCACCTTTGGGGAAGGGTGTTGTTTTAAATTGACTCGCTTAGCCAGGGTTTGGGGCAGTTCGAGAGGTTTCCGCTTGGCCTTCTTCATCTACGATAACCCTTATTCCATCGGCCAAGGACCCAATGTGGAGATCTTTCCAACTACCAAGAATACCAAATCAAATTATACTTTGGGACTGGAGACCTGACCCCTGGACCTCTGTCATCTGAGTTTTAGCAAGAAGTCCACTTAATCCTTTTTCTCCTCAGCCTTAACTTTAATGGAGAGAGGGAACTGTGGAGACCTTTTGGATCTGTGGGTAGCAGTATCAACTCAACCCCTTGAAAATTATGACTATTATCACTCATCCAATGTCCAGTCACTCCAGTAATGTCTGGATGTATTGAGAGCAAGAACCGTGGGAATCATGACAGTGTTACCTGCTTCAGCATAGCTGCGTCCTTTCTCCTAGGAACTTGACTATCTTGTCAGTCAATGGATTCTGGACCTAAAATTTGGCTAATGTCTAGGAACTGAGCAAGAGATCATGACTGGGGGGGCAGCCACTACCCTTAGTATCCTGAGCCTCTCTTACTCTTTTTCTGGTCACAGATAATCCCTGGCGCCTTCAGATATACTAAGCAATCTCTGCTGTTTCTTGCAGATCAGGGGCCCTCGGCTGCTTCTCCAAACTTGCAGGTTGCAAGAGTACCTGTGGCCTCTGACTTGTGGAGGTTATATATCAGACCCTGGCGTCCATTACTTTGGGGACCCCATGCCTCCCCTGATACTAACGTAACCGGGTGTGTGGCCACTTCTGTCATCATCTCTAGCCCGTAGAAAGAGAGCTGCCACTGAACTCTTTAGCGACGCTGCTGTGCCTTTCACCACCCCACGTCTGATGGCCTTGGAGGTGGCGTGTCCTCTGGGTCCTCCTTTGGAACATAATCCTCTGATAGATCTGCTTACCTTGCATAACCTATCTATAATAATAAAAGCGTAATATGCTAATTAGACCGGACAACCTTCCAGATGAAGCCGGGGCTGCGAAGGAAGCCCGGGTCCTGGGTGCCAGAGGGAAGCCAGTGCCCAGCAGCCGGGGGAAGGAAGGCCTACTCTTGCACGAATTTTGTGCATCGGGCCTGTAGTCCCATATAATTATCCCTGGCCTTTGAACACTAGGTCTTCCCCATGAGACACTAATGTCTGCCTGGTAGACAGCCTTGGTTGGAGGTTCTGGGGGTCTGTAGCTACCACTCTCGGGGTCTGCGTCTGCTGCTCAACGACCACAGCTCTTCCACTGCAGGAGGTAACAGTGTCCTTGTGAGCTGTCCAAAGGCCTCTGTCTCTTACACTCCTCTATCTCTGACACTTGGCTTTTACTATCCTTCTGTGGGCCATCAACGCAACTTACTAAGCCTGGCCACTGTTGTGGTCAGCCTGTTCCTTTCCATAGCCTTGAACACCCGAACATTGCAAACTGGCTCAGATGCTTATCTCGCCAGGGATACTGTCACATGTCATCATTTCAATGAAACGTTTACAGCTGGGGTGCAACCGTATGCCAGGCGCTAGGCACTAAGACAAGTCCGCAGGACAGCTGCTAGCCCCAAGATTTGCTCACCCCCAAGGAATCCGGCCTCAAAACTTACATGGCATCCAGCTCAGTCATCCAAAACTTGTTTAATGGATGGGTTTCTCTCATCCCCTTGCCTACCATATATTTGGAAACTAAATCTCCTGAACAGTGTTACATTTATGGGAACATGAGAATTTATTTCCTCCTCATTCTTGCCTGCTTTACTTTCCTCACCTTTGTTGTGAGAAAGAATGACAGGTCAGATGCTTTGTTTGGTAAATAATGCATTGATATCAGGCTATGAGATAAAGACTTCATTAGCAAGAAAAATGTTTTATGTTTTTTGAGTGCTGGAAGACTTAAACCACTTCATACTTGCTCTTCCAGACTTTGTGACTGTTACAGAGAAGGTATATAACATTGATAACCCTCCGAAATCTGTAAATATCACAGCAATGTCTCATTTTTCATAATTTTTAAAAACTCAAATAGCCATATTTTTCTTGATAATGTTATAGGGGTAATGAAAATATTCTGTATTTTTAAGTACTCACCCATTTATTTTAATACTAGTAGCCCATTTGCAGGAAGAATCCTGCAATCAGCTGCTGTGGCCTAGTGCGCTGCCGCCCGCCCCGCTCTGCCCCGCCCCACCCGGGCTTTCCCTCTGGCAGCCACCTTGCTTTCCGCTTTTCCTCCCTCTTCCTTCTAAGTTGTCTTCAGTCTTCACTCCTCCCTCCCTTAGCGTATGCAAATTAACCACCATCTTTGTTGGGTGATTTGCATACTCCCCCTGATTGGCTGGTGGGCGTGGCTTTGGCCGGTGGGCGTGGCTTTGGCGTAGCGAATGTACGGTCAATTTGCATATTACTATTTTATTAGGTAGGAAGTTCATATGGAATCAAGTTAATTTCTTATATTAGTTTTTGTGAGAATACCCCCCCACCTCCTGCGTGGTTCAGGTTCAGGTTCAGGGTTCGGGTTCTGGAGGAGGCAGCACGCAAATGAATGAGACTAGAAAATATTAATTTGGAAATATTGGGGGCCAGGCAGGAGCCCAGCTCAAGAGGAAGGATTCTGCTTTGCTCTGGCCTTGCCATCCCTTTTATTCAGGTTTTGGGATCCACCCATAGCCCTTAGGCAGGCAATTTCCAGTACCAGCTCTATGATGGCCCATCAGCAAGGATTTACATGAGACTGAAAGGTGGAAGTTGCTTCAGCTCCCTTTGTCTCAACTAGACAGTGGGTGCTTGGCTCTGACCCTTGCCAGAGCCTCAAGGTTGACCAGCCTTCCGGACTCCTTGTCCACCTCTTCCTGCTAGTGAAGGCAATGGGCAGCTTCCAACCAATTTTCTATTGCTGCATAATTAACTAAAATATGATGACTTAAAATAGGTACTATCTCAGTGTTCTACAGGTCAGGGTGACAGAGCAGGAGGCCTCTGGCTCAGGGTCTCTCAGCAAGTGTCAATCAAGCTGTCAGTTTGTCTGTTTGCTCTGAAGTTCTACGAGGAGATGATTTGCTTCTGATGTCTTGTGGATGTTGGCAGGATTCAGTGCCTCACAGGCATCAGGCCTAGAACTCGAACCTCAGGCTAAACTCCAAACCTCAGTTCCTCACTGACTGTTAGGCAGAGTCTCAGCAACCTCTGCCACATCCATCTCTACAGGGGTCCCCACAACAAAGCAGCTTGCTCTTCTGAGTGAAGGAGCTGAACAGTGAGTGCGAGATGGCACCCAAATGGAAGCCACAGTCTTTTTATGACCTAATCCCTGAGATTCCATCCCATGATTTCTGCTGGATGCTGGTCCTTATAGGAGAGTCACTACATGTATCCCATACTCAGGGGGAGGGGATTACACGGGGATAATATCAAGCAGAAGGGATGATTGGGGGTCATATTAGAGGCTGATTACCACATTTCTTTCCTCCAACAGTTCTGGCAGAGTATTTTTTATTTATTAATTTTTAATTTAAAAAATATTTTTTATTGATTTTAGAGAGTAAAGGAGAGGGAGAGACAGAAACATCAATGATGAGAGAGATCAACTGCTTTTTGCACACCCCACAGTGGGGATGGAGTCCACAATCTGGGCATGTGCCCTGACCAGAAATCAAACTGTGACCTCCTGGTTCATAGGCCGATGCTCACACCGGCTCAGTGGTAGCATATTTTGTATATGTTGAGGATGATGCATTGCATAATACAAAGCACATTATGATCACGTAAAGCATTCTGTGTTTATTATTTATGTTGCTTGCTACCAGTGTGACCTTTCCCAGATTGATTTTTGGGAGCCTAATTTCTCCTGGAAAATTTGGGATAGTAATATAGATTCTGCTCATACCACAAAGTCAGTTATTTTTTTTTTTTCTCAGAGTGGCCATTAGTATGGATTCAATATATATTTCTTAAAAAAAAAAAAGGTGGTTATTAGAAATGACTTTCTTTATATGAAGTAATTCTTCACTGGCATATAAAGCAGTTCTGTAAATTTGCAAATAACAGAATTGTATTTTCTTTATTCAACTAAAGTGTAACTAAAATTTTATTAGTAAATACACACAATGGGAGTTTTTTTTGAAAAATCATTGTTACCATGTTTCTGACTTGCCTTTTCTATGTGGAACGCATACCATACTTGGATGAAGGGATACATCAGTCTTGGCTGGTTTCCCCTCGGTCTGCTGCTCCGAATTATAAAACCACAAGAATAGCAGGTCCCGCAGTGCTGGCCTTCATAGCTGTTCTCTCCATACCCATCCATCCCCTGGCAGCCGCAGACACCGCTGACCTGAGACTGTGACCTCTGAACCTTCAAGGTCTCCTTTCTTTATTTGTAACATGACGGGAAGTGGGGGGGAGGGGGGGGGCTAAGTGATTGGAAGGACCCCTCTGAGGTCTGTTAGTTTCCTGGGAAGCTATTATTGGCTGCACCCATTTTTGTAAAGAACATTTCCTAAATATGATGATCCCTATAAAGAGAAATTCTTAATTAATTCTTACAATGCTGACTGCACATAAGGGCTTGCCTTTGTTTAATTCAGGAATTACCACATCACATTGATATGCTATTAGTTATTTCAGCAAGAGAAAGAAAGCATTCTAGTTGAGTATCCTGAATATACTATCAATTTTATTGTTTTAATGTTAAGAATAATTTAAGGCATTGGGATAATCTGAAAGTAAAGTGCTAAGATTTATGAATATATTTTTATTATATTTCATACTTTTTCTCTATTGTTTTATAATATTTAAATTCTATGATAAATGTCATTGATGCTTACTTAATGGCACAAAAAAACTATTATAAAGGATGGGGCAAAAGTAGGTTTACAGTTGTTCATATGGAAAATAATAGAAAAATTAATGAACAGTAATACAAGATTAAACTCTGTGTTTGGCTACCTTTTCCTTACCCTGTATATCACAAAGTCAAATACATATTAGTTTTCTTTGTATTTTAAAAATTAAGGTGCTTTCTTTTGTGTGTGTGTGTATATATATATTCACCAAGACTGAAATCTGCTTTGAGAGGTCATTGTGTTTTGTAGCGGAAATGGCTTGGCAGTGGGAACAGCAGAAATGAGGATTTTATAATGTGCTGCCGCGTACGTTCCTTGAGCTTTGGCAAATGCTGCTGCCGCTCCTTACCAATGTGGCCCTGTGGTATCTGTGCAACGTCCTCTGGCGCCAATACAGAGAATAATGTAACCCGACACTTAAATAACCACAATGACTAAGGAAGTGTCCGAGCCGCTGGGGGGAGAGAAGGTCAGAGACTCTGCCCTTCAGCTGGCAGAGCGGAGAGGATGATGCCCCCGGGACTTCAGCTGTGCGCACGCAGCCAGAGCGTTCCCTGCGCCAACATATTGACAGAGGACAGAGAAAGGTTTAATTAACTCAACAGCTAACCTCAAACGTTTAAAAGAGTCTACAACTGGACAAATAGAGATCGAGTCCATTACTTCTTTACGGTAAGGATCATTCATTTGTGGGGTGCCAACTACCGGACAGGATTTCACGGGGTTCACAGTCTACCTGGAGAAATGGAGAGGAACACACTGATCAGACAAAAGATGCTCAGTTACAGCTCCCACAGGCTATGTGTCATGAGAGTGCGGGAGCGGGGAACTTGAGTCAGTGTTGGGCGGTGAGGAGGAGGGGCCTGAGGTAGCAGTCCAGCTAAGAGCTGATGGCTGGGGTCATTTGCCAGCTAATAATCAATGGAGCAAGGAGAGACAGGGTTTGAACAGAGAACAGGAGGGGGCTCGGCCTGCGGGGAATGTTGCACGCACAGCTATTTAGCAGTGGAAACACCAACAACTAGTGTGGCTGGGCAGGCAGAAAGAAGGAAAAGAAAAGTGGACAAGTAGATCTGGGTTAATATCTTTAGAGAGCCAAAGAGTTGGAAGTATTTTAATACTCGACCTTCTCAAATATAATTACAAAATCTACCAATCCATAAATAAAAGATTCACAAGCTTTAAATTTTTTAAGGAGAACAGGTTGATACATTTTCTGAAATATAAGAATATTTGAAAAATTATTTTCGGTGCCAATGTTTTATGACTTCCTGAGATCAAGCTACCTAAGTGGGGATTCCAATAGTGGGTGGATGCTGAACATGCAAGGCACGTTACGTATTTTGGCCTTTATTGTAAAAGAAGAAGGGGTAACAACTCTAGTTTCAGAGGGACAAACAATTTGGAGAGAGGAGAAGGGGGGGCAAGTCCAGACTGGAGGTCATGCAGTAATACATTCCAAAATGTTATGTTGAAAAGAAGTGTGAACGACACACTTGGTACACCATGAGAAGGTAAAATTAAAACAGGAAGATTTGTGGTTTCTTGCCAACATGGACTGTATTTATTGAGATTCTGAATACCGGAGGAATTGGATGGTTTTGCTTTTCTTTTTGTTTTTCTTTAGTGGGGTGCTGTGATTATAGGTCTGTGTTTAATTTTGAAGCAGACTTGATATATTCAAGTTGAAATATTAGACAGAGTCAGAGAAGGGCTCTGGGCTAGGAGTACTGCTTTCAGCTCTCAGGGTCATTGACTTGAGGAGAACACACTGCCTGAAGAGAATCTGAAACGGAGACCGAGAAGGATGAGGCAGGGAGATGTGAGTAAAATCCGTAGAGGTGATGAAAGAGAAGCCCCGAATAAAAGAACATTAGGCATCCAAACCCAAAAGAGCAATTCAGTCTTCAAACAGACACAGGATCAACAAGCAGAGCCCGGGGATAAGGCGGGGAGTTGCCAGATCTCAGGAAACACAAATCCATGCATTTAGGTGTCTGTCGTTGTGCATTTATGTTCATTCATCTGATTTGTTAAAAAAGACTTAATGGACAGAATCATTTATAGCCCTTTAAAATGTAATTACTAATTATTGATTGCCTATTATGAAACAAGAGGGAGGGAGATAATGAGATAGAGATAGAGATAGAGATGATAGAGATAGAGATAGAGATAGAGATAGAGATAGAGATAGAGATAGAGATAGAGGGATAGAGGGAGGGAGGGAAAGAGCACAGGAGAAGGCAGAGAGAAAACATCTTCTATGAGTAGGGGAATGTAGACAGTAAATAGTCAGTGTGTTAGGGAAGAAAATGGGTTACATCAGGGATTCAGGGGAAATCTTGGAGACGGTGACATCAGCCTGAATGCACTGAGGGAAAGGGAGATGGATGCGCATTGAGGCTAGAGGGGACTTGCTTTGTCAATGGGCCTAGAAAGGGGTAGACACGAGACAACTGGTGGTCGAACTATGTATGGTCTTTGAAGTCATGAAAAGGATGACGGATTTGCCTTATTCTGAGATAATAGAAGAGAAACATGTAAAATTGACCGTACCTCCACTATGCTCACCAGCCAATCAGGAGTATGCAAATTAACCCAACAAAGATGGCAGGTTAATTTGCATACAAAGGCGCTGTGTGGAGAGTAGAGTGGGAGAGCCGGTGGAGAGTGGAGCAGCTTGGGGAACTTAGCTCCCCAAGCCACCAGATGGACAGCAGAGAGGGAGAGCTGGTGGCTTGGAGGACTTGGCAGAGTGGGAGGCCGTGGGACTGAGAAAGAGCAGGAAGGGAAAACCCAGAGCGTGGGGAGCACCAGAAATTCTGGGAGTAGTAGTTCTGGTGGCAGCCCCAGGACTAGAAGCGGAAGCCCAGAGCAAGGGGAGCACCAGGAATGCTGGGAATCATAGTTCTGGTGGCAGATGGATCTCCTAGACACTAGAGCAAAGTGAGCCTGGAGCAAGTTACTGTTGTGGTGGGGGATGGAGGGAAAGCAAAGGTGAGAGACATAAGTAAAATCAGAGTGTCTAGAAAAAATTAAAGGGAAGATATCCTAAAACTTCCAGGAAATCTCCACCAATGAAGCAAAGAAAAAAAAAGATGCCTCTATTATTCTGTGAGCAAAAAAACTAAAGTGGGTTGGGGCC
The DNA here is from genome assembly GCF_951640355.1 of Cnephaeus nilssonii. Classification (NCBI taxonomy): domain Eukaryota; kingdom Metazoa; phylum Chordata; class Mammalia; order Chiroptera; family Vespertilionidae; genus Cnephaeus; species Cnephaeus nilssonii. The sequence goes on from NC_137092.1 coordinate 3,876,809, forward strand.
TCAGACAATTCGCTCATATGAATGCAAAAACAGACAGAAACTCCCGGATTGGAGAGGGTGCAGGTCAGGCTGAGGGACTGCCCTCCCGCCCCCCATCTAGTTCTGAGATAAGAGACCATGAGCATTTCCTAGCAGAGACATTGCATGACTGGCCCCTGCTCTTAAGGGACTATCAAGGTCGCTCTGGCTGCTGTGAAGAGAACAGACTGTAGGGAAGAGCTGGAACAGGAAGAGAAGTTAAGAGGCTACTAGAGTAATGTAGGGTCGTCACAAAGAGCCATCACACTGAGGTATGAGAAGTGAAGAGAGGGAAAGGAATTGTAGATGATAAAGCTGACAACAAATCTGTTAAACACATTTGTGGGTTTTTTTTTTTTTTTTTTTACTTGGGGGAGTGAGGATTGGGGAAGCAGATGTAGAAGGAGGTGAGGTGAGAAATGTGTGTGTGCCTTATTTGGAAGAATATACTTTTAATATGTAAGTAGCATGTGTTGAATGGGAATGGGAATGATCCAGGAGGAATTTTAATAGGAAAAGGTAGGAGAAAAAAATTGCTGGAGTGGTACACTTGAGCACTGAGCCTTTTGAAAGTATTGATTAAACGATTACTCTGTGCCAGGCACAGTCCCAGGGAGATTAAAAACTAAACACACAAAACGCCCATTCTTAGAAAGCTTAATGCTAACGACTGGGGAGAGACAGTAAATAGATTAAGTAAACAAATGCCATGTCAACGCACATATGTTAGAAATATATACTTGAGATTTAAACAAATTTGGAAGTAAAGAGTAAAACATGGCACTATTACCCATTGCTATACAAAGTTCCTGTAAACGCTTTTAGTTTTCTTTTCCATACATTTCCCTGCATTTTAATTCTTGCACAATACGGTTGTGCTTATTTCATAATGAGAAGGGGATAACAAGGTGATTGTTTGGCCAATGGGACAGCATGGACAGATGCGCTTTTCACTGGCATCAGACGCGCATCCCACCTGAGCCTCGCCCTGCTTCTCCTGCTGGCCTTCCTCTCATCCTCTAAGCTCATTTCTGCAGTAACCACGCGAGCCCAGTTCTGTCTGGGGACCTTCTACTAGGAGGGCCCAACCGACATAAAATACCAGGTTAGACAGTAAATCAAGGTGGAACTGGGGTAAAAACCTAGCTTCCAGTTAAATCGCATGCTTTTCTCACCAGATCCTAGTGCTGTTAGCTTAATGTACGGAAGGTAATGGCTGATTATGTGCATTCATATACCTTCACATACAACAGGAGTCCAGATCAGCTGAAGTTTAAATTAGCATTCTATAAGCCAAAATTATGCAACACACACATGCACACATGCAAGTACACACACACACACACACACACACGCAAATACACACACGCAAAATTTATGGAACAACATAAATATTATAACCAAATTTTTCCAATGACTTGACCATTTTAAAGGTCTTAAATAAAAAGAATCATGAACATATGTATATACAGAATTGAGAATGCAAATGGTGGATACGGTTAAGTAGGGTAAGATACAATACTAGTTATATGCCACTGAAACTGTCTCTCAATTGTTTTGGTTCCTGTTTAGCTTAATTCCTAAGTTCCCTCTTTGTCAAGGCTATATGGTCAGTGGAAACAGGAAATCCATGTCTTCTTTACATGTCAGAATCTTAAAAAAAAATAGCAAAACAAAACAAAATTACAAACATCCTCGGGAATAAGGAGGGGAGGAAGTTCAGTCTTGTTCTGGAGTCTTTTACAGTAAAAAAATCTTAAAATATCCCTTATAATTCCTGCTGAGACTGCACATGACTTCTGACCCAACTGCCGTGTCTGAGGCTGCCTTCTTAGACTGGACAGTTCCATTCATTCTGCCCCGTCCTGGGGCAGGGGGGTGAGGCCAGGACTCAATGGTGGAATTGGGTGGCTGTGAGAGAAGGTAGCTTCCAGAAAGACTTACAGTGGGACACACCCAAAGTCCTCTTCTACCCAATTACATTTTTTAGAACCTTCACTTCTTTCAAATTTTGCCAGAAGGAGACAAATGCAAATGCAATGTTGAGTCAAATTAATTTCTCATCACTGTTCTCTTAGTTACAAAGACCCCAGCTTCTTTTAATTATTGCTGCTTGCCCAAATTCAGCAGTGAGCCAAGGGCCATCCTTGTCTGCAGTTTCTGATGGTGGGGAGGGATGGGGTCATTTGCCACTTGCGGTTCTGGGTGTCCCCTCCCTCTTTGTGACGCATACCAAACATGTACAAATGTGCCTAAACACACACATGCAAACATGCAACACATATAAATGGATGTAGGGTTTTCACCCAGAGTATTTATGGTACACATGTGAAATGATTCATAAAATATGTACTGATTAATCAGATATGGATTTCATTTAGACATTATTTTATGTCTCGTACATATTGGTTCTTAAAACAAAACAAAACACAGACTTACAAAACAATGCTGTATTTGTACTTCTTTAGATGACACAGTCTCTCTCAGAACAGCATCGTGATTACTGCCACCTAGGTTTTATAGAGCATTCTGAAAAATAGATTCGTTTACACTCTTTTTTACAAATTTTCTCTCTTACCCAAAACCCAGGCCTTCAATTAGTTTAAAATAATGTAGAGATACTTGCAAAAGGGACTGAATTGTCCAGGTTTGGTTTCCTACGTGTAGAGGAAAGCATGTTTTTAAATGTCTAATAAAGCTTTTTGAATGTGTAGTCACAGATGTTATTTCCAAGGCCTGGATTTAATTTCTGGTTGATTTGAAGAGTTGTATTTTTTATGCAAAGGCACATCAAGAGAACAAACTATGCAAATAGAAGACAGAGATTACTGTGGGTGCCGGTGACATAGCAGAAAATGTGGTTTCCAGTGATTGAAAAGCAAAATGGCAAATGCTAAGAAAAGAAGGCATTATATAACAGCTCACAGCAGGTACAAATAGAGTGACCTTGATATAATCCTACCTTATCAGTTCTGACTTCTGATTTCCTTACATCCAAGAACAAGCATGACTGGAATTGTAATATGGATGTACATGAATACAATTGGTGACAAAACCCAGTGTGACTATCAAAATGAATTTAAAATCTGTTGGGTAATGTTGCAAATATGCCCAAAATATATCTAAAAGTGAGAAAGCTATAACATATCTATGAAGAATTATGGAGAATCCCTGAACTGCTTACCTGTATGACAAAGTGATTTTCAACTATAATATATAACGGTAACATGCAAATTATATGCAAATAATTTATATGTAAAATTGTTTTACATATTTACATGTAAATGTTCACGTTACATGCACACATCTTACATAAATTATATGTAAATACAATTTTATTATATGTAAATAAAGTCCTCATTACTAAGACACATCAAAGCCCCCACAAATTAAAAATAAAAGACAACCTGCTGTGAGAAAAACCTAATGTTATTTTCTTTCAATTTATCATTACAACAAGGTAGTGCATTTATCAGTGTGAATACACACAGTAGGTGCTAAGTAAATATTAGCTTTTTTTTCTTATGGGGGGGGGGGAATCCCCAGAAAGTTGTAATGTTTTAAAGAATGCTAATCATCTAGAAAGCTAGAATTATTATTCAACTGTGTTGGGAATATACTCAAGAGCAAAACTGCTGGGCCATAAGCTAAGCATATGCTGAGCTTTAGTTGATACTGCCAAAGATTTTTTTTTTAGTTATTGTACCAACTTACACTCCAACAAGTAACATATCACTTCTGCCAGCTCCACAGTCTGGTTACCACTTGCTATTGTCAGTCATTCTGATTTTAGACATTCCGGTGGATTTTTAGTTCTTTTTTCTCATTGTGGTTCTAATTTGCATTGCTCTGATAAATTCTTTTGAGAAGTTTTCTACATGTTTGTTTGTGATTTGATTATTCCTTTTTGTGAAGTGTCTGTTCATATATTTCATCTACTTTTAAATTAAGTTGTCAGATTTTCCTGTTGATTCCTTTCTTTTGTCTTGGATACAGATTTTTGTTAGGTGTCAGCATTGCCAACACCTCCTCTAAGCCGGTGGCTGGATTTTAATACAATTCCATTCCTCGCATTCTGTTTGTGGGCGGTGGCGGTTTCCCGGCCGCGGATGCTCCCCTCACGGTCTGAACTGGCCGGCCTCTGCCAATTGCTCTGGCGGGGCCCTAGGCAGACCTCCTGAGCCGTCCTTCTCGGCAGCTCCCCTGTTTTTCTGGGCTGGTAACTTGGGCCAACTCTGTCTAGATCGGTGGTCTCCTCAGACCCTCAGCTCCATCTTCTAAACCCCAGGCGAGCGCTGGGCTCTGCGCGGGTTCCCCTTCTGGCGCTGTGGCCCACACTCTCCCAAGGCGGGGCCTGGCAGACTTCCCCCAGGCCGTTTTCCTCAGAGGTCACTGCTCTGATGCTTGATGTTGAAAAGCAGTGTTTTAGCCTCGCTGGTTTGGCTCAGTGGATAGAGCCTGTGGACTCAAGGGTCCCAGGATCGATTCTAATCAAGGGCACAGGGAACTGAGCCTATATTTTATAAGAATAGGCACTGTTTATTTATTTTTTTCATTATTGGGGTGACACTAGTTAACAAAATCATGCAAGTTTCAGGGGCACAATTCCACAAGGACGCTGCACTGTGTGCTCACTGCCCTAAGCCAAGTCCATCAGCAGTTACCCCTGTCCCCTCCTCCAGAGCCTTCGGAACCATGGGGTGAATCAACATGTCTATGCATCAGTGACAATGCTGACACTGTTTTTCCTGAGATTCTAGGAAAATTGATTTGTTCTAGAAAATATGGATCAAGACTACTGACCCTTCATGGTAGAAAGGAAAGAAGAAAGGAGAGCACCAGGGAGAATAGTGGTTTTCTTCCAAATTCTACATCTGAAGGAGAATGAGTGTGGCTCGACAGGGTTTGAAGATGGTCACGCTGGGATGTGTGCTGGTGAACTACACTTTAGATATTTTGATTACTCAACAAATTCCCTCTTATTTATATTCACTATATAAAAAACTAGTATAAAAAACATAAGCTCTGTGTTGAGGTTCTTCTGAAAAACTATGGTTGTTGAGATATATATATTTTTAGAGGAAGAAAATGTCTGGCTTTGGCTGGAGGAGACATGGGGCCCTGTCTTCCCTCTGACAAGATAGATCTCTACTGTGATATCAAAGTATTGGTTACATCTGCTGGTGACAGAGCCCATGTTCATAATGGGGAAAAAAAGCCAAATTGAAGGAAATGTTTCTCTTTAAGACCCAATTAATGCTACAATTCCCTTAGATATCTAGCTGCTGGAAGAAGGTCAAGGTGACATACAGGAGGGAAACGAGGAAGATGATTCTGCTTGATTTAGGAAATACCAGAGGTTGTGTGTATGTGAGTGTGTGTGTGTGAGTGTGTGTGTGAGAGAGAGAGTGTGTGTGTGTGTGTGTGTGTGTGTGTGTGTGTGAAGAGAGAGAGAGAGAGAGAGAGAGAGAGAGAGAGAGAGAGAGAGAGAGAGAGACTGCTCAAATTTTATTAGAAATTAACTTTTTCCCTTTCAAAGTTAATTGGTAACTATTCTGACTATTATTTTCAAAGCAATTGGGAGATACAAACTTTAAATACATATATAGTTAGATAAGTAGACAGTCAGGTAGATAAATGATGTATATATAGTGTGGCCCCAAAATGTATACAGATACATTTTTGATAGCTCAATTGATGTTTCTTTTTTTCAGATTTAACCCATTGGAGTGAATAATTATTCCAAGTGTGTGTATATTTTGGGGCACCCTGTAGTTAAACAGACACACTCAAGAGGAAAGACAGTTGGCTATAAACTTCACAAAATCAAGTACCTTTGAGTGACCGTTTCAGACAAAATGGAAAAAAAATCACACTGTGGAAACCAGCAGAAATTGTAAGGAATAGTGTGTTCTTTGAATCCCCAGTCTCACTGAAGAAATAAAATATCTTATCTTTCCCTTCTTTTATCTTCACTAAATTTATGCATCGCAGCCGCCACCCGAGATCTAAACACTAGATAGTGCTATATTTGTTAGCTTAATTTTTTAAAACTTTTAATATGATGAGTTTTTTTCTTACTGTTTGAACACCCTTGCCTCTGAGCGGTGCCTTTTTCATTCTGAAGCAGTATGTTCTTCTGCGATGCAGCCAAGGTCACTGTCTCCCTCCCCTCGCCCGCTGTACGTAGGCAGAGCAATAAAGCAGGTAATACTCTTAGTCAATTGAGGAGCAGAGCTCATTTCTGCTGAACATCTGTGCAGTATGAATCTCCATATTACACCCCAAACACCGATTTTTGGGTAATATTATCATCTTTGCCTCTTTGCATTTTTATTTACATTGATACGGCTCAACTGGGAGATGTGGTGGTGGAGGCATGCATAATTTTTAATGACATAAAACGTAGGAAAAACCATGCCACTATTAGAAGAATGTCGGCTCTAAGCAATACGATTTCTAATAAGAAACAACATAGGCATTAAATATTAGAGAATAAGCTGCTTCCCTATTTAGAAAGTGACACTGAGGGAGAAAAAAGATTGGACCATCAGAGGAAAAGTGAAAACAGATCATTCTCTGTGATGGTGTGAGGACTTTGGCTCCTTTTCAGCTTCTCTTCTCTCCCACCCAGAGATCTCATTTCACTGCCATTTTGATTTCTAAAATACCTAAATTAGAATGATATCCAGCAAAGACAACGGACATCACTGGGAACAAAGAGTAGCAAGCTGAGCAAGACACACATTATTACACTAGAGGCCCAGTGCATGAAATTCATGCACTGGTAGGTTCCCCAGTGGCTGCCAGCTGCTGACTGGGTACTCCCTCCCTTCCCCCAGCCGGCCCCGCCCCCTGGTTGAACTCCCGGACAACTCCCAGTCCAGGGGGCAATTTGCATACTACGCTTTTATTTTATTCCATGTAGGCTGATCCATATTTCCATATTTTTTGAATGAGAGCTTCTGTTTATTCAAGCGTAGAACATTTCGATGAACATACAGGAGGAGCACCTCTGACTCATTTGTGCTTTTTTTCTTGATGATGAGTCTGAGTCAACATTTGGGGTGGGTTCAGGGAGAGAGAAATGATGTAGTTACCATGCCAACTCTCCCGAGTGTGTGGTGTATTATTAGGTCCCACTGTTCCACCCACTGGATAGGAAATGGAGCCTTCCACTGTTTAGCTAAGAGTACAGAAGGGTATGCCGACGCCTCTGGCTAAAGTCATTCTTATAATACTAAATACATCATCGGCAGTGCAGAGTTTATAAAGAAAAATAATCCTTTGCATTGGAAATTGTCCAATATTATTTTCTGTTTACACACACACACACACACACACACACACACACACACACACACACGATAAAAAAAAAGAGGAGTCTCATTTAAAGAAGTGCACTCAAACATGCAATGCCTTTTCCATTCCATCACTGATATTTTCCCTTTCGGGTAGCACTTGGCGTAAAGCGTTGCCAACCCCCTTGAGGATGAGCTGGTCTCTCTCGGCGCTCCCATAAGGCTTAATCCCTAATGGTATTTTGAGGTAAACCTTATTAAAAGGAGACATTTTGTGTCCTCCTTCATTCACAAATGGTGAGCTCCTTACAGAAACGGACAGAAGCCTTAGCTCCCAGCAGGAACTACACACACCAAATGCTGTCCCCATCAAGTCCCTGGATCCTCGCTATGTGATGGGAGAGATATGAGAGCATCTTAGAGGACGGTAAGCTAAGGACAGCTCTGTGCTGCTTTTCCTTTAAATCCTACAGCTTGCCTGGGTTATGTAAGACTTTGCCAGAGAAAAGCACTAAGGAATTATAAAACAGGAAACAAAATTCCCGTGAGCCAAGCCTCCTGTAATTAGTCACTGAGCTTCGGTGGGGATAGCCGCAAATGTGAATGAGGCCGAGGTGCTCAACTCGAATCAAATCGGTGGATATGAAGCAAGTCCCTTAGAGACAGAACGATGCTTGCATTTGCATGATCTATTTTATTGGGCCCCCAGGAGAAATAAATAAGTTTTAAGTAAAAATGAACTGGTTATTTCCATTGATCAGATTAAGCAGCTGTTGGCTAGGTTTCCATTTACTTTGAGCTATAAAGTCATAGACTGCGGTATATCTTATGCCATTAACATCCTGTGTTGCCCTGGCCAGTGTAGCTCAGTTGGTTGGGCATAGTCCTCTGCACCAAAAGGCTGCAAGTTTGATTCCCAGTTAGGGGCATGCAGGGGGCAGCCGATCAATGTTTCTTTCGCTCTCTCCCTCTCTCTTCCCCTCTTTCTCTAAAGATCAATTTTAAAAAATGACTATCATTTACCTCTTTTGGAAGCAAAACATATAGGATACAAACTGATTTTTTTCCACTATAGGGGCTTCTGATTATCATTGCTTCACCAACTGCTTTTTATTGTCTTGACTGAAGAGGCTATTTAAAATTTATCCAAATGAGGAAAGAAGCCGGAGTGGTTTCTTGCAAAGACACTGACTAAGACAGGGAGGTATGCTCATCAATTAGCATCCTTCTGAAAGCGTGGTGGCAGACACAAATCAACAACCATAGTAACAAAAAATGATAGCAAACATAAAACCAGACATCCTATAATTTACCAACACAGCACGTTAAAAGTGAGAATCAAAGGAGTCGTCTTCTCTATAGATTTTATTCGTCTCCACAAAGATGAATAGTCACACCCCACTGTGGCCACTGACACTTTTCAGAGTGAAAGGCCATTTACTTTCCCGGGCTGGAGAAAGGGTTGGGAGCCTCTGAGTTGAGATGTTTGCAGGCTTTATGGAGTAATAAAATATTCAGTGAATAGATTATAAAGCACTTGATAAAATTTTAGAGGCATATAAATACCAGGCGGTGCAGTTTGTTGGGAAAAGGAAATATGCCTGTGTGTGTACGTCCACCCTCCGCCTCTAGTAGCTTCCCTGGTCTTTTTAGGGAGGAAGCAGAAGTGGGGTGAGGAGGGACAGGACAAAGCAGGAAGGGGGATGCAGACAGGATCCTTGGGAGCAGTTTGCACCCGTTCAGAAGATCCGATATCATTGCCACAATTTCCCTCCGAATAACTGAAGCAGCATGACTCCCCCCCCCCCAACCCCTCTGTACTGTAAATACTAAATAATAACTGACACTGCCAGTTAAAACATTTGTATCATATATATTTTTATTGATTTCAGAGAGGAAGGAAGAGAGAGAAAGAGAGAGAGAGAGAGAGACATCAATGATGAGAATCATGGATCGGCTGCCTCCTGCACACCCCACACTGGGGATCCAGCCCACAACCCGGGCATGTGCTGTGACTGGGAATTGAACCATGACCTCCTGGTTCCTAGGTCGATGCTCAACCACTGAGCCACACTGGCCGGGCATAACTTTTTAAAAGGCAAGCGCTATTTTGAAGTCCCAGCCATTGGCATTAAATCCTCATTCATGCTGTTGTTTTGATTTTTTTTTCACATTAATTTTCTCTGAGACACCCTGTCTATCATCTTTCCCCATGGTGTCCTGCAGTTTACCAGGAACTAACTAGTGCCCATTGAGTGAACATTTACAGCTTGTTCTGGTGTTGATGTAAACAGCATTAAAACGCAGTGACGGCTAAAGGCAGGCCACGGATGCAGATGAAGAGGCAGGAGACATCGCCGAGGAGCAGGTGAGGGGAAGGCACTTGGCGAGGGGCCTGTTGGAGGGTGGCAGACAGACCCTTTGAAGCTAATGGGCTCGGATTTCCTGGGGCTGCCGCCGTCTTCGGAGGAACAGCCTCTGAATGAGAAACATGCCTGTCTAATCCTGCCGGAGACAGATAAGTCTGCCAATTGAGACGCAGAGCCCTGACAGCCCCCGGCGTCGGTTGTGTAATAGCAGACTGAAGCTGAACTATCAGAAACGGAATGCATTCTCCGGCGGCGGGGAGGAACATGTTTGACAAGAAATTGGAGCCAGGATGGTTCCCAGTCAAACAAGGTGTCTGTTCATTCAATGCATCACATTTCCCCTCATTGCCAAGTTCAAGATTCATTTCATTACTGACATCTTCTTTTCTTTCTCCTCCTGTCAAGTTTCCAAACTTTCAGAGGCACGTGTGCTTGACATTTCACCAGGGGACCGACCTTTGTTATCTCCTTTTTTAATCAGGACCATGATAATAAGAATGCAATGCCCCCCCCCGCCCCCGCCCCCGCTGTGTTCAATTAGATTGTCGCCTCATTTATGAAATCTGCTGCATTTAAACACCCACTCCCCGCACATCTCAGGTCTGAAAGAAGATTTTTAGTCCAACATCCATCAAACGTGAGCGCCTTCCAGATCCTTCTCCCCATTCTATCTCGGAGCCTATCCAGCTGTTATCCGTTATTAGCCTTAAACACCTTTATGATAGATGAGACTGTCTGGATCGGGCTGATATAAACCAGAATAAGAAATGTCACCATTTTAAAATATGATCACAGAAAATTAACCTCCCTGTAGCGAGTGAAGGAAATGGAACTCATCTGCGATTCCCTTCGATACTAAGCAGCGAAGACTTAACTTACTGACTGTGGGTAAGCCCCTTGGACCTTTCCCGCCTAGTGCTAGGAGCCTGGGTAATAACGCACCAAGAGCAAAGTAGCACGCTTTGGAGCATAATTTTAATACGTGGAAGAGCTTAGACATTCTTCCCATGAATTTTAAGAATAAGTATAAAACAACTGCCAAATGGATAACAAGCCCCATGTTAGAGCTTCAGTGTAGGGTGCCACAGAGTGAGGGATATTGATAGGACATTCATGAAATGTGACTGGCGGAGTAATTGAATTCACACAACTCATTTAAGTGGTCAGAGAACTCTAATGGTTTCCGGAGGGACGCATCCATGTCTCTTTCCTGAGCCACTGCTAACTGGGGTGATTTCGGGTAAATCACTACACAATCTAGCATTCGGGGAAAAGAAATGTCTTTCCATGTCACTGGTTGTGTTGCTTTTCAAAGGCAGTGACTGTGAGATTCGGATGTTTTGTTGATGCCAAAAGACTTCAAATCTCGCTTACATTATGGGATCTAAAACTTAGATGGCCAGAATCTAAATGCAGTCTCCTTGTCATTGGGACTCACTTGTTAAATTCCTCATGACGGTAGCAGGTGGGTTTTTGTTTAGCAAGATTCCATTAAGGAATGAAAATGCTCTAAACTCTCGCCTCCGGCCTTTTCTTCTCAGAAGTGATTTATGGTTTCCGCTTTGTCCAAAGTCGGACCAATGTGGTTTACACCCAGCATGCTTTACACTGTCTTAGGCCCAATATTTGTTCAGTGTGAGTAAATTCTATAAATTAATGATATATTTGTAATTTAATTGCAATTATAAAATTATATGTGATTTTCCATTTCATTGAGATATAACTGACACACAGCACTGTGTAAGTTTAAGGTGCACAGGATATCGACTTGACATATATATTGAGAAATGATTATCACAATGCTTTGTTAACATTCATCACCTCATATAGATAAAAAAAAAGAGTACATATAAATCATAATAAAACATAAGATGTCCCTTTTTATGTTGTGCACACAATATTATAATACAAAAACTGGGCAGGTTCAATTTATATTGGAGTGTGTCACTCAAATAAACTAACCAATGTAATGAGAATTCAATCATTTGCTTTAAACAATTTAATTGATTTATTCCTCCGTGGCCACACAGAGATGCTTTGGGCTACCTTCATTATGGGAACCGCAACTTGACAAAACTGTCTCTACGCACCCTGCTGGCCGCGGGTGCACAACACTGCATCCTCATTGCATTCACTGACAAGGTCACTGACAAGGTCAGCAGACGAGTAGCAGCCATGAAGACATTTAAATAAGGAAAAGATGAAGACCAAGTCTAAGAAGACAGAGCAAATGCATGTTATACTTGGCAGCTCTGTTTAATAAAAACTCCCTGTTTAATACAAATGGGGAGTGGAGAATTGAGACTGAGAGGTACCTAGGCCTTCACATACTATTACACACATTCACACACAGGCACACACTCAGTGAACTATTTTAAATTAATGAATTGAAGTTGCAAACCACAATCTTCCTCCACCCCACCACCACTCTCCATCCTAAGCTCAGGATGGCTTGTTAGCCTTATTTGCCAGATCTTCCGGTCCCATATTCTATGGCGCCCCACTATATGCCTGCATATTAAATTTGGTCATTTTCTCTTGCTTAATCTGTTTCATGTTCATTTGATTATCAGTCCAGACAGAAGTTACAAGGATAAAAGGAACCTTATTTTTCCTCCCCTAGAGTTCCACAGGTACGTATATTTATTAAGACTCACCCAGTTGTAAAGATACACCATTTCACCATATACAAATTTTGCTCAAATGAAAAAAATAAATAAATCTTGCAATTTTGTTTTACTCCTTGAAGTTATTTACAAAGTATTTTTTTTCTCTTGCTAGCATTTCTGTTGGGTCTAATGATTTTTTAAAGTTGTTTTTTTATCAGCTTCTAGTAGATAGTCTCATACATTTTTATTTCATTATTATTGCTTTCATTTATTATTTATAAAGCATCACCAATGAATGTGATAGTCTACAAATAAAGTCCATGCATCAAAGACTTTGCAATTCAAAAATGAGACATACACTGAATCCAAGAAATGCTGTGTTGTACAGGTAGGCAACCATACATTTAGTTCACATCCATTTTCTCACTGCTCTATCTTCTGCTTTTCTCCTCACATTTTTCCAGTTATACTTTAAAAATTACAGAGGCTGCTATTTAGAGAGCTCTAAGAAGAAAGTTCACAGATGACTTAAGGGATGCACATGAGCCTGCTACCTGGGGGATTGCCAAAGTAGAGAGCAATTCAATGTCGATTTAAGCAGATAAAGGAAAGACAATGGATCCAAGTGGAGGAATCCTTTGCATTAAATACACTAGAAGACAGTAGTGGGAAATGCATTTGAACATTTGCTTTTATATTTCTTCAGGACGACTCCCATTCTGTCTCATATATATGTAATATGTGTATGCATATATGTGTAATATATGCACATGCATATGTACATATTCTTATGCTTAAATATTCATAAGTCCTGTTCAATACTGTCTCGGTGTTTCATTAGACGTGCTCTATTTTCAGTGAGTCAATTTGAATTTGTAAATGTAATATTTGCAAGGTTAAAGTTATTTACATCTCTTTTCTCAGTTTCCCTATGTATATAATGGGGATAATAGTAGAAATTGTCTTAGAGGTTTTCTTTTTATGCCTTTCTAGCGGACAGACTGACACATTACTATCCTATTCAAGTTTTCTATTTTTATCCAAATGATTAAATTTTACATTTCAACAATATTGTTGTTCTTTAAGTTTGTTGTTTTTGTGAACAGTTTCTGCTTTCTCTTACTGCTTGTAGCCTCAGATCTTAAAAAGGAGGCTTTTAAAATCCATGTTTATGTCCACAGGAATGATTCGCTTTATGTAGCAAACTTGAAAGAAAATTAAAGAAGAATAAAACAGAACTGCTTTGTCTGGTACTTTGCTTTTCATCTAAGAAGCCATGTTTTCTCTATTTTTTATGAATTCAGGATGAGAAAACATAACTCAGAGTTTCAATAATTTATTGTGTGAGTTCTTTAAAAAAACCAGAGACCTCAGAGAGCATGAATTTCCAGTGGATCATAGCTATGAGACACCGATGGAGAGGACATAGATGGCAGCTTAGTTATTACCTTTTGTTTATTTAATTATCTCAATCTCACTTCTATAGAGAGATAAAACAGCCTCTGGAAAATATATCCCCAAAGATATCCTATATAATGAAAGGGTAATATACAAATTGACCGAACAGCAGAATGACCAGTCGCTATGACACACTCTGACCACCAAGGGGCAGATGTGCAACGCAGGAGCTGCCTCCTGGTGGTCAGTGAGCTCCCACAGGGGGAGTGCCGCTCAGCCACAAGCCGGGCTGATGGCTGGCGAGCCCAGTGGCCCGCCTCTGCGACAGTGCTAAGGATGTCCCACTGGGGCTGCGGCCCACTCCCAGCAGGAAGCAGGCCTAAGCTGCCAGTTGGACATCCCCCGAGGGCTTCCGGACTGTGAAAGGGCACAGGCAGGTCTGAGGGAACCCCTGCCCCCTCTGGGTGCACGAAGGTCATGCACTGGGCCTCTAGTATTCTATAAACCATGAAGCATCCTCGGTAGGACCAGGCCCTTTGATTACCTGCATCTCTAAGCCAGTTTGGGCATCAAAGTAGGTTTACATTACATCTGAGCAACCTGCAGCCAGATCATTCTCTCCATGGTCTACACACCTGTGAGCAAGGTCATCCTGGTCACCTTCTCAGATGGGGGGCTTGTTTTTTCCCCTTTTTGTCCCTCGGGAATGATATCATTTTGTGCAGGTTGCATTTTCTCTACCAGAAAATACTTTTGAGCATCTACCCTCAGGCTCTGAGCTGGGCTTTAGGGATACACTGATGAAAAACATTCACAGACTTCACATTTGGAGGGTAGTGGAGAGCATACAGGCAAACATATGTGTCAGCTAGCATGCTCTGGGTTAGCATAAACGTATGTACCACGTGCTACGGAACATGGTCGCATGAAATGGCCTGGGAGATTAGATAAAGTAACACTCAAGACATCTTTATTGAGTTGCTGTAGTTTTTTGCTCCAGAGGGTAAGTGAGTGAGTGGGCTGATTATGGAAAATCATATAATTTTGTCAGGTGAAGAGGGAGTATTGGATTTACAGGAACAGCGTGTGCTAAAGTCAAGAGCTTGCAATTGCTGCTTTGGAAACTGTCCGCAAATCATTTAGTACGTCTGAAACAACATCCTCAGAACTGAGACAGAGGGAGAGCCCGAGACCGTAAAATAAAACGTTGTGAATGTCATCCTGAGGAGTTTAGAAAGACAAAGGGGTTACTAATTTTAATCAAGGACTAAGCAAAGCAGTAGAAAGACTAGTCTGGCACATGATTCATGGATGCATCTGAGGCAGGTGACACAGGAAGCAAAAAGACCTCTTGTTTTATAGGTAACAAATATTTATTCATAAGGAAAGATAATGTCTATGGTCATAGAGAGAATGGGGTATTCAAAGATAAATTTGTAAGAGCTTTGTGATCAGCTGAAGGTATGAGATCAGGTCGAGGAACTGTTTTTCTGACTTTGATGGTTGCCCTATGAAATCACTGTCTGCCAATGTGAGGCACAAGGAAAAAGGAGACTATTTGGGGAATAAGATGGTGAGTGCATTTATTCAGGAGAAATTTACTGAGCATTTACTATGCGACAGAGACCTAACCCTTTAGGAAGACACTTCCTGGTGGAAGAAATAGGCAACCGAGAAATGTGTAATTATAAGGAAGTATTTCTGGTGGCGATGTGTATAACAGCTCAAAGTAAGCGAGGGAGTTTGGGAGTGTTGCATAGGTTGTAGTTTAATGTGATATTGTCAGACCTCATTAAGAAGAAAACATTAGAGAAAAAGAACGGGGCAGGTAAAGGCTATCTAGGATGAGGGGGGCACTGAACATCCCTACTCTGAGGGACCACTGCTCCTCTATTTACTGCCATCTTTATAACCACTTCATTTCTAGAAGCAGCTAGAATCTATGCTAAGAGCAGAATAACCTGAAATCCAAAATAGGGTAAAAATTGGTCTTAATGGTCACACGATAAATGTCCTCTTATAATCTGGGTCAGGATTTCTGAAATTTAGCACCATTGACAATTGGGATTGGAAAATCCTTTCTGTAGGGGGCTGTCTTGTGCATTGTAGGATGTGTAGGAGGATCTCTGGCCTCTGCCCACCTCCCTCCCCAGTTGGGACCATGAAAAATGTCTCAAGACATTGTCAAATGTCCTCTGTGGCTCAAAGGTTGCCAGATAACAATGCAGAATACCCACTTAAAATTGAATTTCAGATAACCAAAAACTATGTTTTGAAAACATTTATTGAAACACATCCCAAATATTGCATAGAGCAGAGTTATACTAAAAAAAATGTTTATCTGAAGTTCAAATTTAACTAAGTATCCTACATTTTAATTGTAAGTCTGGCAATTCTACTTGAGTTTTTTGGGTGGAGGTGGGTTTTGGGTGGAGCATACAATTGGCTCCATTTTGTGAGAACCACCGATCGAGGATTATAGTAAAAATGAAAATAATGTGTTTTAGGCATAATTTAGACACTGCCATGTGTTAAAGCATTTAGCTCTGTGGTTATTGTTGCTATTAAAATAATTATTTTTGTCTGTTGCAACATCTCTAGTAGGGGAAAATAAAACCAAATGGTCCACTCAGTGTCATTATGGGGTCTCGGTTCTTGAGGGATTTCGAGTTTTGAGAGCTGCAAAGACTTCAGTTTTCTGAGCATCCATTAGGCTGCAGATAGACAAATGACGGATGGACATCAGACCCCCTAGTGACCCTCAGGGTAGCACAGGCATGGGGAATGCCCAGGGGCACCGGGGTTGCGCAGTTTAATCTGCTCTGGGCCCAGGCCGCTGAATCCTGCCATTGATATAATCGTCTTCTGACACTTACCGGTCTCCAGACAACACAGCGAAGGAAGATAAAAAGACAAGGTGAACTTGTGCTTGGCCTCTCATTACATTTTGCAAGCTGCTGTGTTTAAGTTTCTATTTTATGGACCACTTAGGCAACTATTAACCTTTAAAAATTCATTAGCATTTTTATTCCAGACTTTTCAAGAAGACACAGACCAAAATAGAACAAGTGATGGTGGGGAGTTCCGACTTTGCAATTGATACTCCATTGCTCAAAACACGTTTCCCCCACCCCTGAAGGGACTACTCTCACAAGGATCCACCCATTCTAGCTCTCTTTTGAAACTGGCTCTATTTTTTGTTAGAACAAATTATAGTATGATGGCAGTGAGCACACCACGTTTCACTGAGATAAATGTTAGGGAAGAGCTGATGATGACCTATTACTTCTAAATTGAAAGGCGATGAAGACTTAAATGAGCAGAGAGAGACCTATGTAAGCAAAATAAACTTGAACCTTATCTTCGATAAGATGATAAGTCAATACATAGAGCTTTTAAATTTTGATTGAAAAATTTGCAATGGCTAGAAATGGTCTTTCAGAACATGGACATTTTAAGCAGGTAATGATTGGAAAATATAAAATGCTATGAATTTGCTTTAATGTCAGTAAACTAGTAACATTCTTGCTTCATGTGGGGAGAACTGAGAAGATGTCATATTTTTCAGATTAGCGTTAGAACATTGAAAAATAATTTTAAAACTACATGAGCATTATCCTTAAAATATATTTTTTGGCCTCCTGATTATTTTTGCTAATTTGGTGCCAGTCTGTTAGACTTTGGATATGAAAACAGTAATTCACAGGTTTGAGAAGATCCTTATAGATTTTTGTAGTTTAGCATCAAGTAGCTACAATACCCCCAGCTCACTGCACATGCAGAGGAATGACATCTGTTGTACCGTGTGTCCTTCTTACCCACTCTCATATACAGGATATAACTTAAACATAGAATTCTTGAACAATCCTATATAATAAAAGGCTAATATGCAAATCAACCAATCAGCAGAACGACCAGTCACTATGATGCGCACTGACCACCAGGGGGGACACTCAATGCAAGAGCTGCTCCTGGTGGTCAGTGCACTCCCACAGGGGAGCGCTGCTCAGCCAGAAGCTGACTCATGGCTGGCGAATGCCGCGGTGGTAGCAGGAGCCTCTCCCGCTTCTGTGGCAGTGCTAAGGATGTCTGACTGATGGGGAGTGGGCCTAAGCCGTCAGTCAGACATCCCTCGAGGGCTCCTGGGCTGCAAGAGGGCACAGGCTGGGCTGAGGGACAACCCTTCCCCCGCCAGTGCACAAATTTCGTGCACTGGGACTCTAGTATAGGATATAACTTGAAAAATAAAATTCTTCTGCCAACAGTGACATCCCCTGCCCTGTGAGTCTGAAATACAAAGATAACTGATCCAGACCTCCAGGCTGAAAGGTTTGGGTAGAGAGAAGGAATTTGAAAGTGTCACTTTCTTCCTAATGATGTGTGCTTGGCAGTGGATGTGACTTACTGAATAGCAGGTGCCAGAGAAAAAAAGAGGACTCAGTGGGTGACTCATTGCATGCTCATGGTATACAACCCGTTTTCTTTCTTTATTTTATTTTATTGATTTCAGAGAGAGGAAGAGAGAGGGAGAGAGAGATAGAAACATCAATGATGAGAATCACTGATTGACTACCTTCTGCATGCCCCCTACTGGGGATCGGGCTCACAACCCGGGCATGTGCCCTGGCTGGAAATCGAACCGTGACCTCCTGGTTCCTAGGTCGATGCTCAACCACTGAGCCACAAGAGTCGGCTACATCCCGTTTTCTTAAGCAAGATGCAAGAAAGCCAGGGCCGTTAGGAAATCTGATGGAAACATATGAGGCATTGCCCAACCCGTGGTGAAAGCCAGAGAAGTGGGAGTCCAGAGGAACTGTCCCACACAGGATGGGGCAGCGCTCATCTGAAAGCAAGAAAGAGTCGGGGTGTCTAAGCTAATGCTGGAGCTCATGGTTTGGCAGGGGAGGAGCTCCTAGACTTTCATAGCTTAGCTGCAGGAGACCCTCAGCTGGAGGAGCCGCTTCCCCATGATGCACTGCAAGAAGCTCAGAGCCGGAGACAGCTGTTGATGACTGGATACATTTCAGTGGAGCAGGTACCCCGCTTCCCAGCCTTCTCTGTCCCCCAGTCCAGCTAAATGGTTACTGGAGACGAATGGGAATATGGCTTCAGCCACTCCCCTGTTAGGTGGCAGATGATTACTGGGTAACAATGGAGTTTGGAGACGTAAAGAATAAATGGCTGATATCATCAGATGGAAAAGTGCAGTCATGACATTTTCGATGAACAAGTAAGGTATTTTTTTCCACTTAGTTTCTGGAACCAGACAATGGGTTAGTGTGAATTAATTTAGGAGCCTAATAATTTCTGGCTGCGACATTCTTATTTCACTATATTGTACCCCTAGACACTACCACTCCAGCTGATCATTTTACTTAATTTAGAACTACTGTGCTACAACGAACGCGTATAAAACTTAATCTATTTTTCCTAATAAAGTGGACCCAATTTCAATTTCTTAAATGAGTAGCAAGGCAGATAAAATCAACTGTCTTAAATTTTGCCAAAATCCAAGTTTCTTTTGATTTAGGAAATATATTAGAAAAATAATAAACTTGATGTTTCATGTTTAAATTTCTGATTTTGAATCCTCTGAGTTTTCCTTCAGCGGGATGGATGCTGCCTGTTATAAATGAAGGCCAGACAGGGTGCACTGATGAGGTGACACATTTTCTTCTTGGAAATGTTTCAACCCTGAACACAAAAACGTTCTGAAAATTCACCATTGTTTCGTGTGGGTCCAAACCATTCGATATGGCTTTAATTAGCTTTCAGCGTCTCCGGCACAAAACAGAGTGCTGGCAGAAATGCATTGTTTAAAGGGAAAACACAGACGGTGCTGAAACGCACAGCCTCATCTCCGAGAAACTCTGGGCTCCGCGCACCATGCAGTGTTTGTTGTCTTCAGACCGCCTCTGCCTCCTTCGACTTAAAAATGTGCTTCTTCCGTTTTCCGTGGAATATCAACAGCTTCAGGAACTGGAAGTTAACTTTGAGAACTGCAGCCAACAGTGCTTTTTCTGCAAGAGTTCCAGAGTGTTATTTAAAGGAACAGCGAGCTCTCCAGGGTTTCTGTAGCGCTCATCCAGGTCTTTGAGATGCTGCTTATTCACCAATTGTCAAAAATAGGGTACAGGGATGTGACTCTGAAATGGGGAAACTCTGCTCTTCAGAGGCCTGTTGGTCACCTCCACATGGACTCTAAGGTTATGTCCAACTCTAACCGTTGGGGCCAGAAAGGGCACTGATGCCTGGATAGGAGGAGGGTTAATGACATTGAAAAGAAAGCAGTAATCTTAGAGGGTAGATCTGAAATATTCTTTGGAAAATAAGAGGTTTTGAATGTATTCTACCTGGAAATTTATTTCACAGCTATCCTCCAAAGTTATGTTTGGTATTATGTACCTATAGGAATTATTTTCCAACTTATCAATGTCAATATTTCCCATATTATCAATATACTAGAGGCCCGGTGCACAAAATTTGTGCATGGGAGGGCGAGTCCCTCAGCCTGGCCTGCAACCTCTCCAATCCTGGACCCCTCGGACACCCATCTTGCAATCCAGGACCGCTGGCTCCTAATCGCTCACCTGCCTGCCTGCCTGCCTGATCGCCCCTAACCCCTCTGCCTGCCTGCCTGAACGCCCCTAACCCCTCTGCCTGCCTGATCGCCCCTAATCGTCTCTGCCTCAGCCTCCGCCACTGTGGAAGGTCATCCAGAAGACGTCTGGTCTATTGGGTCTAATTAGCATATTACCCTTTTATTAGTATAGATTATTTTCATTCTCATTATTGCATTTCAATATAATGGAACTTCTTACAAAATCTGGGCAGGTGTTGTTGTTGTTTTTTTTTATCACTGGAGCCATAAGAAAACATTAAAATACATTAACTGGCTTCTTTAAGTCTCCACTGACAGAAGCAGATAATGTGAAGGAGCGCCGTAAGGATTAAATTTTAGAACCTAGTCAGGTCTCAATAAATGAGTAGCTGTTATTATTGTTATTATTTTTAGTATTTCATTGTATAAACATTATTGAACAATCAGAATAGTAATTGTCATTTTGTTTCACATATGTACCTGGATTTTTAATGTAACCCTCACAATAATCATATTAATAACCATAAATCCCAACCCCACTTTACAAATGGGAAAACTGAGGTCACTGACAAGTTCAATAACATTGTTCAGGGTCTCACAGCTAGTGAACATTGAGTGTGTATTATAAACCCACAGAGTCTAACTCCAGAGCCATCATTTAAAATATATATATATATTGATTTCAGAGGGGAAGGTAGAGGGACAGATAGAAACATCAATGATGAGAGAGAATCACTGATCAACTGCCTCCTGTATGCCCCACACTGGGGATCAAGCTCACAACCCAACTGGGAATTGAACTGTGACCTCCTGGTTTATAGGTCAATGCTCAATCACCGAGCCACACTGGCTGGGCCAGAGCCATCATTCTTAAGAGTTTTAATAGATGCCTCCTGATATATTTCCCATCAGGTCTTTTCTCCTCTTGAATTTCAAACACTCACTGAGACGATTGTCTCACATAAATTGTTAAAGGTGCTTGCTTCTTCGTGCGTTGAGGGAAAAGCCTAGTTTTCTGTCTATAGGAGGAGTTCTAGGATTCTCTTGCATTATTCCTAAGTCTGTGAGCACACGAGCATGGCAACATACCCGGCTTAAATGGGATTACTCTGTGGCCACATGAATACGGGGCAGCCGGATGGGAAAGTCAGGTTAAAGCAGCCACACATGAACCGGTCTCCACTGCTGGGACACTCAATTAGTTCATCAGAAAAAGCTCCCCAATCAGCAAGACACGGTTTTGTCCTCTAACTACACATGTGTTCTCCTGGACATAGAAAGGTGTCGAATGCCTGTTCCTATGCTCGCCATTTTCCTTACACATCCTGTTTGATAGTCATCCTGTAGAATTATAAATTATACATTTTTACAACTCAATAAAAAATTGATATGCTGCACAACAGGAAAGCTTGTAGACCCACATCATCCAGCCCTGATTTTTTTTTTAGGTCCAACTAGTGTTGGTAAATATTGGTGAGATAATAATGCGGTGTGCTTACTCCTTGAACACCTCAGGTTGTCTGTAATCAGGACTGAGAAAGTTTTTGGTGTGCACTTCTTTTATGATGACATCTACTTCAATCCAGGGTCAAAATCTTGATATGTTCCCAGAAGAGCGTCTGATCACCACTAATGCACAAAGGACTGAACACACTCCCTCAAGACTGGGAAGCAGAAAGATAAATTGACCTCAGTATTACCCCTTAATTTAGAACAGAGAGAGAGAGAGAGAGCTTCAATCATTTAACAATTTTCTTTTCTAACTTCAAAGCAAAATGGGGTCATGATGCCAGAAAATTATATTTAAAAGCCTATTTACATAGCATATGCCGAGCGTCTATTTAGAGCTTTCTGAATTTACTTCATTTAGAAAATCCTGGTTTTGGAGTTCTTATTAGACTATCAGAGCATTCATTTC
Source organism: Cnephaeus nilssonii (assembly GCF_951640355.1). Taxonomy (NCBI): domain Eukaryota; kingdom Metazoa; phylum Chordata; class Mammalia; order Chiroptera; family Vespertilionidae; genus Cnephaeus; species Cnephaeus nilssonii. The sequence continues at coordinate 3,899,023 of NC_137092.1, forward strand.
CTTCTGCCCATTTTGCTAAGTGATGGGCCCAATAAATACTGAACCCCCGAGTTGTACTGATTATAGTCTCTGTGTTCAGAATTTTTACTCTTAATGAAGTGGTGAAGGTCATAAATTTCAGACCGTGAGTTTGAACTAGGAAGCCACAGTTAGAATGTTTGTCAACCAATCAGACCTCTTCATTTTCTCTCTTTTATTTATGAGATGCAATGGGGCTGCTATATCACATTGGATGTGACGGATACAGAGTGGGTGTGGGTTGGCCTCCTTTGTTTTTGTAAGCACTAATATTTTGGAAGATAAATAGTCCTGGATGCTTCATTTGCTTTGATTGTTTTTAATCTCAAGATACTTTGGAAAATTTATGATGCTATAAAGCTTGAGTTAGCTACAGCTTTTCCATTTTGATCCAAATAAGTCACAGTCATCAAAACTTCAGTAATTCAGAAACATAGTGTCATGGCTATGGCAACAAAAACCACCTCCCAATGAAACTAATTATTGATTATCTCAGGGCACCCTAGATCAAGGTTGCCTCCGTATAGTTAATGATGCCCTCAGCCCCCGCAGAGCTTTCCCAAGGGTGGGTACAATTTACTTAGTAAAAGCATTGCTTTGTAAGACTTACAGATGAGTCTATTAGATGCTCATCGGGTGGTCATTGGAAATATGGTGTCCTCCAGGTGGGAAATGGTCCGCTCCAATGACTAATGTATACTAATGCCATCGTTAATGACCTCTGAGTTTCCCCCATGTGTCTAAGGGAGAACAAATCAAAGAACCATTCAAGGAACAATAGATTTTGCTGACCTGGTATGTTTCTCAGGACAGAGATTAGGATTGCTTATTGGATGAACCCCAAACACAAAATGTCAGGGTAACATTAATAGCTATACTTAATTGAATAAAAATAAGTGCTGGAAAGCTCCTAATTAATTTTCACAGTGATGTATTTTCAATATTTTATCAGGTGGGTGGATTTAGTCTCTGGAAGAAAGTATTTTTCATTGCCAAGAATTATATCATTTCCCATTTTAAATGAACTAGTTCAATACTTTTGAGAAGCTAATTGAAGTAAACCATCTAATTTCTCAAGGGTTAACTGAAAAACTAAAACTGTCCACTTTTCTTCTTAGGGACCACAGTAATCAACATAATAATAGAATTAGCTATGTCTTTATTTATGAAACTATCCTGAATTGCAACTATAGTTTGCTGAGTAAACTGTAATCTCTACATCACCACTATTAATTTGAGGCTGTGTGGAAGTAACATAATCTGATTTTCAAGAAGAATCTTTGTAATTAGTACAGTCATACTCTAAAAGGACCACATAATCCAAAATTGAGTTAGATGATGAGGAGACTAAATTTAGATAAAAACTTGGCCTTTAATATATGTAAGAATGGACCTAAGATATTTCAAAGCAACTCACCTTGTGTTTGAAAAGCTTTTTTCCCCAATTTCTTGGTAGGATGCAAAAGAAATGACCTTGATATATGTGAGCTAGCAATCTAATACAAACCTAATATAAATTACGCACGCTCATGGGTAAAAAAAAATTAAGAAAGCTTAGGCAGCGGTATATGATGAGGTCAATGGGAATATCACATAACAATATATCTATGCTGAATGGGCACAGAATCCAACCTCTCTGCACAAATCAGGCCTACAGAATTGTTCTGAAGGATTGTCCCGAACATCATCTTTCATAATTTCTCAGAAATTTCGGAAGCCAGCAGAGGCTGTAGATTTAAAGCAACCCTGGTAGATTTAGCAGCAATATCCCCTAAAGCATGTTCTATTGAACACTATTCCCAAGAATGATAAACGATGGAAGGAATCCTGTGGTGAAATAACCCTGAGCAATGCTGAATTAAACAAATCAAACAAAGTTATTTACGGAAGGGTTTCCTGAGGCCTACGCAGGTGCAAATTGAGAATATTTAACAGGGACATATACTGGGCAGTCTATAAAAAAATAAGATTGGCCTGGCGATTTTTTGTCACTCCATTACCACAGTATAGCTCTTTATTGCAACTGTTCCAGGGAAAATATTTTGGAGAAATCAACTCAAGATTAATTTTGAAGACCCAATTCTAACTGAATGTGCAGAACACAATTCATGGCATTGGATAAAGACATTAGAATGTTCAAAATTTGAAATCATGTGGAATTATACAATATCTGTTTATCCCAAACATTAGGAAGAAAATATAAGGCGAGTCATGAAATGTAACAATGAAATGAACTTCTGTGAACCTGCCAACCAGGCTCAGAATGAGGGTACTGACAACATATTATATCTCAGAGTGTGTTCCATCTCCATCCCGTCCCCAGCCTAAGCATGGAGACAGCCACTGCCCCGAATCTAGTGCCAGTGTTCTTCTGCTAGATATGTGGATATATCCCCACGTGACATATTGTTTGTTTTGTTTTGGGGGTTGTTTTATGAAGAGTATCTTATTGTGTGTGAACATTTATGACTTAATTTCCCTGCTTATTATTTCTAAGATAACATCTATGTTGCTGTTGTGTATAATTCATGCATTTTCATTGCTGTATGAATCCCATCGTGAGAATCACTCTACTTATTTGTCAATACCAAGAACTTCATGAGCTGTTCACAAATCGTTTAAGAATATTAAAGTCGGAATTATGTTCTGAATAATTTGTATTTTTCATTGTTTTGGAACTGACATATTGAGTACAATACCAGATGGGATAACAGAGACATCCTTCTTACAGAAGACTACAAACTTGCAGGAAATACAGATAATGCACACACTTAGCACGCTGCATTGGATCACTGCCCTACCTGTGGTACCATGAAGGAAGAATGATGTATTCCCATTTAGGAAGATGGTAACAGCTGTGCAAAACAAAACAAAGAGAGACCAGAAATGCAAGAAGGAGATGCAATTTCAAATAGAATGATCCAGGTAACTGCACTGAGAAGTATTTGAACAAGGACCTGAAGGAGGGATGAACTGAGCATCATATCGATGCAAGATGGGCATTGCAGGCAGAGCAAAAGCCAGTGATAAGTGACTAAAGCTAAGGTGTATCTGATATTTCCAAGGACCAGTCAGGCCTAGGAGACAATAACAGAGTGACTATAGTCCTGAGGCCACTGAGGTCATGAAGGAAGGTCACGCAGGACTTCTAAGCCATTGCAAAGACTTTGGGGAGTGCGGTGGGATGCATTTGGAAGGTTGGAGCAGAGCAATGCCGTGATATGACATATTTGAAAGGAGCTCAATGGCTGCTGTATTGTGTGTGGATATCATGGGATGGAAAAAATGGTGGCAACAGGCTATCTGGTTTTATTGCAGAAATCCAGGTGAGAGTTTTGGTGGGTCAAGGTCAGGATGACAGCAGGAGAAGAAATGAGTTGGATTCTGAATAGATTTCACATCTATCATTCCATTTTGCTCCTTAAGTAACTTTTTGGTAGGCCATCCTTTACTCTTTTTATTGGTTTTACTAGGCATTATAATACACATCTGGGATTTATTAAAGTCTACCATAAATTGATACTTAAAACGCTTTCATTCCAGATGTTCCCTCTCCTCCCCAGCTTTGTTCCCTTATTTGTATTTTAATTTCACACATATTTTAACGCTCTCACAACATTGAGACAGTTCTCATCAATGCTACTTCTTATATACCCACAAGTCTCCTTTCAGTATTGCCCTGTTTTCCTGTAGGATATTTTCACTTTTGTCTTCAGAATTACCTTTGATATTTCTTTTGTTTAAGTCTGCAGGCAAAGCAGCCTTTCGGTTTTGTTTTTGCATAAACAGCTTTGCCTGTTATTTTGGACGATGTTTTCAAAAGATGTAAAATATAAGCTGGCAGGTATTCTCTTTCAGGGCGCCGAAGCATTGATTCGATGTCTTTTGTTCTGTTGTTCCCATTGAAAAGTTAGCCTTCGGTGTGATGCTTTCTGTTTAACAGTGTTATGTCTTTATTTTTCTGTGGCTACTTTTGGATTTGTTTTGCTTTGTTAGTTGGTGGTGTGCAGTTTTATTATGATGTGGGTAGGTCCGAAGGTCTTTCTATATCGCCTTGCTTTTCTAGAGCGTCCTTCATTTGAAGTTGAATATTTTTGCCAGCTGTGAGAATTCCCAGTTACTCTTCTCATCTATTGCCTCTCACGCACCCCATTCAAAGACTACAATTACATGTCTGTTACAGTCTTCATCCGCATCTCCTACCTTAGGTGTTTCTCATACTTCTTTTGTTCCAGCCTGTCTTTACGTTAGACATTTCTACTCACCTAAAGTCCAGTTTACTAATTTTATATGGTGTCCCATGTGTGGCTGAATCTGTCATTTGCTTTAAAATACTGTAATTTTTAGTTTCAGAATATGCATTTTCTGTTTTAGTCCAGGTTCCATTGTCTGGTGAAATTCTCCATTTTGTCATCTATTTTATTCAACATATGAATTTCAATAATTTCAAAGTCTGCATAGGATAATTCCAATACTGAAATCACACAGAACTTATTTTCAGTGTCTATTTTTTTTTTTCTCTTGGATTTGACTGTTTGTTCCAAGTTTTTATGACTGCATCTTTTTTCCCTTTTTGGTGTTTTTTAATATCCGTTAAATTTTAACTAAACTCTGGGCGTTGCATTTGAAAAATGGCAGAGATACAGGGTGATAGTATCTTCCTCAAAAAATGCCACTTCCGAAGGACTTCTGTGAGGAAGTCACAGAAGAGGAGATGACCTTGACCCAACGAGGTCTGCCATGATTTGAGACAGGATTCCAGTCGCCCTGAAGGGCTTGTCCGTTTCCCCTTTGCCTTTCCGCCTAGGGTTCCTTTAGGGTTTTCACATCACAAGCTAATGTTCCCAAAGTGTCTCCTGCCGGGGGAGCCCTAAGCATGTTTTTGCTTTTCCTCCCCAGACCCATGGACTTGTCAACAGCTCTGCCCTCCTCTTTTCAGTTGTTCCTGAGCCCATTGCTGATTACAAAGGGGCAAATCCCTTCTGGGGAAGATGAAAGGTGCCATTTCCTTTATCCTGGAAACACTTCCTCTTACTCCCCTCAGATTCCAGCTGACTCTGCTCTGCGTTGCCTACAACAGTAACGTGTGTGTGTGCACGCGTGTGTGTGTCTGCATGAACTGCAGACATGTACTCTGATCATAATTCTTGGTGGTGTTTCCCAAGGTCACCTAAATATTCTATCTATGGCTTTTTATTTCCTTGACCTCAGCTTCTACAATGATCTTCTCCTGGGCATCATTTTTGTCACTTACTCCCTAGGTCATAATCTAGACATTGATTTTCCAACTCTCTGCTCACTCCACAATCTTCTTTTCAAGTTTCCTAGTTGCTTCTTTCCAGCTTACATTTCTCTCATGATTCCTTGACATCACTGGGACTTGCTGTTTATTGTTCTCTGCATTTGTCACTCTCCCTCCACCTCTCTTCTTCCCCTCTGTGCCCCACTTAGATTCCATGACGTGGTATCACAATCATTGACTCACACACAATCTCTATTTCTTTACGCCATCTTTCTGTCTTAGTAGGAAACGTCGCATCCCGGATTAAATCCAGCTTCACTACCTTTTACCTACATCTGCAGAAAACACACGGTCATAGTGCTTGATGAAACTGAAAATTCTCAACCTCACGGGGAACCTTAAGTTGGCCCAACATTGCCAATGTTACTCCCTCCCTTTCCAGGACAAACTTTCCTCACTTTGCTTCCCCCTCAAATGTCAAGCAGGCCTTTTTCCTTCCTCCTCATATTTAGTTCATGATCGCTCTTCCTATTTCACAGGGAAAGTAGTAGAAAGAAGAGACATAGTCAAGTTCATCTTTACTTCCACGTTCCTCTCTGGGCAATCTCAACTTGCATCTGCACGCGTGTGCTCTGCCCTCTCTCGATCTCTGCTGATAAAATTTCACCAAAATTTGGAGAACCCCTCCCTCTATCTGTGTGCTGGATTCCCACACTTCATATACTGCTCAAAAATATTCCTAGGATTTCGCCAAGATCAGCAGTAACTTAGACTTTGCAAACTTCAAGGACTGATTGTCTGTCTCTGTTACTTGACGGGTTTACTTGTCCTCCAAAATCTCACTCTCTCTTCATTTTCCTCCCCCGTCACTGGGTAATGCTGGCAGTTCCTTTTGATGGTTCTTCTTCATGTCTCACTGCATGCCCTGGGCTTACTACTTCTTCTCTTCCCACCCTCCGACACCACTGCATCCACCAGATGTAAAGGGCAGAGCTGCTGCATGGAAAGATATTCCCGGGAGGACACTGAACTTGCTGCCTGTGATGGCCAGCCGAGCCCAGCACCCTTCGTTCCTGCCTATGGTGCAAGGCCTGGGACGGCCAGGATCTGCCTCTTTTTTCATCCTGAAGGCAGTCCCATTTCCCACCTCTCCATCACCTTCTCTGGCAAAGAGTTTAATTGGGATGCAGAGCTGACTAAAGAACTGAACGGAGCAAACGAGTTAATTCCCTGGCTGTCTGCATTTTTATTTTCTTTTACTGAACTATAAACTGGATAAATGGAGGAAATAAAAAGTGGCCGGGTGAATGGAAAGCGCTACTTGAGGTTCTGAATTACAGCATTTTTCTTTGCAGGCTCGGAAACACGGGCTTCCTGGTGGCGCTGTTTTGAAGGCAGGATGATATGTGTACCGGGGACCAGCGATTGGGAAACCGCTCTCGGGGAGTCTTCCGGGGGAACCATCATTCCTCAGGCTCCGCGCTCACAGCCGGCCCCGAGTGCGTGCATTATTCTTACGACGCTGTGGCCCAGCCTAAAATGCCAAACCCACCTTTCCTCCTGGTGGGCTTTTTCCACGGCGCTGAACACCTTAAATGCGAGGCTTAATTCCACAGTGGCTGGCCATGCTGTTTCTGACAGAGCAAACATCTGATGTTTCAAATCGTTTTATTCAACAGTTTAGGTTTTCATTTTTTGGCATGGTCCTCATTTAGCCATGTGCACATGACAGACGTCTGGGTGAAACTGGTCTGTTTTGATAACTGAGCTGTTATCCCAGCAATGCGTTTGCCTTTTTCTTTCGCGGCGCCTTTACCTGGTTGTGTGAGGACAGGTGCAGCCCCGCGAGCCGCCCCCCCCCCCTCCCAGACACACGTGCACATACGGTGCTGGGTGCAGCGAGACAGATTCGGCTATTGATGCCACAGGTCACAAAGCCATTTGGGGGCAACTAGAAGGTAATGAATGTGCTGAACCGAAACCTCTGCCTGGAAGGCTTTTCTGTGGACAGCGAGAACGAGGTAGATTTGTGTGTCTCCTCTGTCCCCTGCAGGGATGGCTTCAGGCAAGAGGGCAATGTCAGGTGGCAGACATGTGCCGGACAGGAGTGAAGGATGGTCTCGGGTTTTCTCCTGCGATGTTTACCCAGCGTTAGGAACTCTCCCTCAGTGCAAAGCACGCATCACCCCAGCATTGGGCATGGAGTCCTTTCAACGTCGGGGTGCCACTCGGGATGCTGTGGGGTCCACAGTGGACTAAGGGACAGCAGCTGGCCTGAAGCGGAACTGGACCCGGCTGCTACAGGGCACGGGGACTCCGGACAGGGGCCCTGATGTTAGCTTTACCGAATGAATCCCCAGCTGCGCTTCTTCTGTCACTGGATTCAGAGAAATGGGACTGTGGAGCCCAGGGCTGGAATTCCACACAAAGGAAAGTCTCAGGAAATCAGCAGCCAGGGGGAGAGGGATGCCTCAACTTCCCGACCACAGCTTCACGTTGCGGCCTCTTCGTGGATCCGTGCCCTCACAGGACCATTGCTGTCCTTCGCTGTGACCTTTAGGTCACTACCTGGCGCTGCCTCCCAGAGAGAGGGAGGGTCCTGCCCCTTGTCGCCATCACTCTCTCCTCAGGGCCTGAATCCGTCCCCGGCCTCACAGGACGTGGAGCAAACATCTTCCCGATGAATGAGCATCGCTGGAGAAGAGGATCTGTCTTCTCTCCACACACAGCTGTCCGAGTCCCCGGGATCGCAGGCACAGACGCCGTCTGCTCTCTCAGCGCCTTTTCTGTAGACCTGGGGAGGAGCAGCTTGCGCCTGCTCAGCGTAACACTGCGGTGGAGATAACGTCTGCTGTGGAGGCCGGATTACACCTGTATTTGTAAGCCCGTTACAGCGAGGAAGACGGATTCCTTCGAGATCCTTTCCGTAATAGGATTTCCGGCGGCTTCTGGAAGCCGCTACACTAAATGGCTGCTCAACGTGGGTGTCCTATCCCATGATGTGGGTGATGAGTCAGGGTCCACCCCGTGCTATCACACATGCCCAGGCCTGGGATGGGGTTCATCCAGGGAAAAGGGGAGTCCTCCCCTGTTTTCCCTCCAGCCCACGCCCCCTTCTCTTCTGGAAAATGGGAGCTTTTCTGATGACACAGGACTGGAATAAGCATCCCTGGGTTGGCCGGCTCCCAAGTAATTCGGTTCTGCATTAGTAACTCCCACTTCACAATCTCTCCTAGGCTCCGTGTAAATGCCTGCATAATGTCTTCAGGGAGGTCGCTTATTTTCTGAATGTTTGATGGAGCCAATTCTGTGTGTTTCATCAGACGATATAAAAAGTGGGTCCTGGACAGAGTCATAGAGGAGGCCTGTGCCATTGGGCCTCACCCCCCCTCCCTGCTCCGCCAGCTCACCCCCATCAGGAGTAGGCATAGTTGGTTTGGGGTCCATCCGTTCACGAGCAGACACCCATCCAGGGGTCAGTCACTCAGAACTGAGCGGGGAGGACAGCCACATTCACAGATGATTACAATTCAGTGTAGTGGGGTCTTCAGGAGAAATTCGGATTACAGATGGAATGGTGGAGGAAGACAGGAGGGGAGATTCCACTAACTGGGGCTGTTCGGAAAACACGTGACAGAGGAGAAATGATGCTGTAAATGATGGGAAGGTGAGGATCTGCCTGTAGGAACGTGGCTGAGAAGGCACTTGGGCCCGGGGCCCCTTTAGGAATAAGGAGAAGCTCAAGGTCACTAAAGACAATCGCGGGACTGGAAAGGAAGGAGTTAGCCACGGATTATAAAGAGCTTCCTATGACCTGCCGAGGAGTCAGCGACGGTCTGCAATGCAAACCTGCCAGGCCGCGTTTCCGAGTCCCTAAACTGTCCAGGCAGCTGCTGGCCCACCTGGCTGACAAGCACCCTGTGCCGCACCCCCACCCACCGCGGGGCGAGAGCGGAGCTTCCACTGGGCTCGGGGTGCACTGGCTCTGAGAATGGGTCTTTCATAGATATCCTCTGCCTGGGACGACACCAAGTATCTGCTTGCTGAATCAGCCCCAAGGACACAGGGCTTATCTGGCCCTTGAATGATGTCTCAGCAGCGCGGATGAGTAATAATTTCACTTCCCCAAGGGAATATCTGGAGCATCTCTCACGTGCACATCGCCTGGGCTATTTTTCTCCCAGGCTGATGCTACAGCCACAGACGACACAGCCCACGACTGCGCTCAAGGGCTAGTCTTCCTCCCTACCCGATCACAGCACAGCAGCGCGTGAGGGGCCAGTGTCCCTGGGGGAAAGGGGCTGGAAGAACTCGGGCAAACGGTGTTAGGAGAACCAAAGGCCTTTGTAATCGAATGGGATACATTTGGAACTTCCACCGAAATAGGAATTTCTGGGTAAAACGTAGGGAAGTTTATTTTCCCGAATTTCTTTTAATATAAGTTTCGGTGGCCTTGCTTGTTTTAAAAGCATATATGGCTACTTGTGCTATAAAATTATTATTCAACTTATTACGCTTTCCATAAATTTTCAAGTCTATCTTACAAGCAAATGATAGTTTTCTATTTAGAAATTTAGTTCCGTTTAACTAACACGTTTGTTTTAATTTTAAATCCGTCGATGGCATTTTCTTATATGGTTACACTATATTAACTATTAAGTATTGAGAATGCCCAGTGCTCTTGGAGGTTGTTCTGTAGGAGGCTGGCAGCAAAAGCCATGTTCCTGAGTTCGAGGTAAGACCTTACCTAATTCTCAGGGGCCTTCTTTCGATCTCATGTCCTGTGCGAACCAGTCAAGACTGTTTCTGTTAGACAGCACAGAGCACACAGTGCTAAAAACCACGTTTTCTAAGAGGATAGGTGGTTAGAGACTCGGCTGTGTAACATCCCACGTGTAAAAACGGAGCATCTGATCGTGGCCTGAAGGGTAGGCCACTTGGACACAGACAGACACGATCTCTCAGCCCCGTGCAGAGCGTCAGAGAGTTCGAGGACAGCGTTTCCCGGCCTGGGGCTTCCGCACTGAAGGGACTGCTGAGCCCCAGTCTGACGGAGTCCCTTTCCCACAGCCCAGTCCTGCCCTGAACCTCTCCCAGCACCACTTCCCGTCCATTCGCCCGGATCTGATCCTACCCCCACATCCTCTAAGGAGGTATCTTCTTTTTTAAGGATGGAAAGAATTCCATGGATCCTTTAAGGGAACTTTCAGAAGATGGATTTCTGTGATATCTTTACTGATACTTCACCACTGATCAAGCTCAACGCCATTGAAATTTGATCTTTTTTGAATCGTTAAAATATTTTTCAGGGAACACCACTATGCTTACCACTATTTAGATCACATCCAACTGGATTATGGTCACCCTAAAATGAGTTTTCTGTGATGAATTTAACAAATTCATTTAGTCATTGAACATATATTTGAAAATACAGAAGGTACAATTTTACATACTTCAGGTGCCCTTAAAATAGTAATCATGTTCATAAAATTTTATATTTTATTGATTTTTTACAGAGAGGAAGGGTGAGAGACAGAGAGTTAGAAACATGGATGAGAGAGAAACTTCCATCAGCTGCCTTCTGCACACCCCCCACTGGGGATGTGCCCGCAACCAAGGTACATGCCCTTGACCGGAATCGAACCTGGGACCCTTGAGTCCACAGGCTGACGCTCTATCCACTGAGCCAAACCGGTTAGGGCCATGTTCATAAAATTTTACTGGAACAAAAGAAGTGCACTTTAATGTATGAATATAAATGTAAAACATGATAAAATTATTAAGATGAAGTTCAAGGAAAACAAATAATCTTAATTTTGTCCAGTAAAATAGCAAAGTAATAGCCATTTAAAGAAAAGGAGATATTTAAGTGCACATTATTACTAAGTCATGGAGCTTAATAGTGGGAGCAAAACTGGCACGTGGATACACAACATTCACATTCATTTATTCACTTATTAACTTTGAATAATGCACAGCCAAGCCTAAACTTTTAGCATAATATTTTCCGAAAAACTAGTTTTAGTCATTGCACACTGCAAACAAATGAAAATCCCTGTGATAATAAATCAACATCTATGTTCACTGTCATTTAGTGCCACCACCAATTATTTCGTTTAAGAGGATCTTTTGTTGGGAACTGTCATTGCTGCCTAATAATAATGAAATAGAAAACCATCAACAAGAATCCTGTTTAAATTATTTCCCACAGAGAAGAAAATGAGCCCGTGAAAAGGACTGAAACAGGAGAATGAGGTACAACCACCATTTTTAATGCGCATTTTGGGGCGCACTGGCACGGCCTGGAGAGGCCGCTGTTTGCAGCAGTTACAGAAAACCGCGCCGCTCCTAAACCTCACCCGCGTGCCCGCCACAGGAGCACACCTGGTACTAGAGCCGTCACAAATGGGCTCAGGTTCGAGGGTGCAGGTGGCCACCCCTTTGCTTGTTGGAGCTGGGACACACCGTGGGATGAATGGTGAACTCTCCATCCATCAAATGTCCCTTCATCCCTATGTATAGAATTGTGAGCCTGTATTTTATTTTATTTTTTAAATTTAGAAAAAAATTAAATATACTTGTATTGAGTTTGGAGAGGAAGGGAGAGAGAGTGAGAGAGAGAGAGAGAGAGAGAGAGAGAGAGAGAGAGAGAGAGAGAGAAATATTAATGATGAGAGCGACTCCTGGATCGGCTGCCTCCTGCACACCCCCGACTGGGAATCAAGCCCGCAACCCGGGCATGTGCTCTGACTGGGAATCGAACTGTGACCCACCCTGGTTCATAGGTCGATGTTCAACCACTGAGCCACACTGGCCAGGCAATGAGCCTGTATTATAACATGGCCGCTACAGTGCACAGTAGGAGCCTCTGCAGGCATGGCCCTCGCTGCTCAGGTAAGAATTTTGCATAAGGAATCACACCTGGTTCTCCGTGTTACACGCCCACTAACCTCAGAAAAGAACTCAAGTGTATGAATCGTCCTTAAGCCTCTTGAGTGATTCCGTCTTAGTTCTGCAAGCAGATAATCCTGGGAGGACAGAAAGGAGCACAGAGCTCACCAGGCAAGAGCTACCTGCCTTTGCCTCGCTTGGCTTTAATTTTATGCTCAAGACATTTTTCATTAAAGCTAGAAAAAACAGGGGTGGAAAGATTTAAAAATATCATGCTCTGCCAAATGCCTGAGGTCTTTCCAGGTTATTTTATGGCATCTGACATCTATTCCCCGCCCCCAATTCAACTGGATTCTTGTTAAAAAGACATCTGTACGTGACACAGTCCTCATTCAGACACTTAGCTTAGGGAGGGTCATTATTTCGTGTTTCAGCTGAATCTCAATCGTGTGCGGCTCTTCAAAGAGAATTGTGTCTGGCGCATCACTTTCTTGTAGCAAGACAAACCTGTAATATTCCTTCCCATTCAATTAGACCTGAAACAAAGTCTGATACGGGGTTAATGGCTTTAGCCTCTTTAGATACTTTGAATGAACAAGAAGAACCTGAAAGATTTTTCTGGTAGGAATTAAATTTGAAACCCAAGATGATTCTCATATTTAAATGAATTGTAAAAGAGAGTAAGACATTTTAAAAAGGCAATGGCTAGAATTTATATTTTTGGTAATTGTTATGCATTACACGTGTTTAACAAACTTAGTTCAAAATTGTAAAAAGGTGATGTCTTCATGTAGTGCCCTTAGAATAATGTATTTAATGCAACCTCTGAAACAATGAGGTTGATTAAAATTTTTAGAAGGAATAATGGATAAAAAAAAAGATAGAACATGGGCCCAACAAAGTATCGTCAATTTTCCTAAATAAGACCTGTATTTACACACCTTGCTTCTCATTCACTACCCCTGTCATCTATCATTTTCTCCTGCCAATGTGTGATTTGCTTCCCAAATCATTACCCAGAAGACCTTGACTATTCCATACTGAGAGGATGGATGGAAGGGACCAAAAATAATATTTAATGAGCATCATCTGATGGCATTTACTCTGTATCTATACTTTACCCCATAGAAGCCTCAGAGCCTCCCAACAATCCTATGAGGCAGGGGGCAGCACCTGCCATGGTCCAGATGTGAGAAGCAATTCTGCATAACCCTGGAGTAGAGAAAAGGCCTCCGTGGCTCGGGCACAGGAGACAAATGCACGTGCATCAGAGGATGAGAGTGAGGAGGGAGCCGGAGGCAAATAGTATAGGATCCTATAGCACATGCACATGACGTAGAAGTTTCTCCAAGAACAATGAGAAGTCATTTGGAGAGATTGACGGTTGCATGAAGTTTTCAGATTTGCCTGTTTAAAATATAACTCCAGCTAAAATGTGTGGGAAAGAAAAACTGTTTGGGGCAAAAGAAACCGCGAGGCTCCAGTTTAGCATTTCAAGTCAGGCAGAGTCTGCCTGGAGAAACAATGGTGTCATACACAGGGCAAGGAGTTGATGGGTCTAAGGTATACTGGGGGAACATATCAATTCTTCAGGATGGTCTACATCCTTAGCGACTACTTACTTGTCTCTCTTCCCCTACAAACTTGGATTTTACTTGTGGTGGAATGTTAATAGCCACCATGCTTCCTGGCATAGCATAGCCTCTCATCAATGACTGAGCTCAAGTCATGAAACAGCAGCCAGACAGACACAGGAGAGTCAGCCTCAGGAGACGGACAAACGGCATGACCCTGCGCAGTGCCTGCAGCGGAGCCTGGTCCCCTGTGCACGTCCTCAGGTTACGGGGATTAGCATTTTCACTAAGTGTGTTTTTTCTGGACTGCGGTGGTAGGAACTGAAAAAACAAACCTAGTATGCCCAGATCTATTGATTTTGAGTTTGGACTAGAGCACAAAGAGTGGTGAGCCCCAAATATAATTTGCATCCTGAACTTTGCACACCCCCAACATTGACCAAAGGCATGACGTAACTAAAAGGCATCTGAGCAACTGTGCCACAGTAGGGCTTCCAGGTTGTTCTGCCAGGAGAGATGAACCCCAACCCTGCAACTGGATAGTGGAAGAAGAGTCTGTCCTGAAAGCTGAAATTAATTCATTAACATTCCAGATTCATGCCCCAGTGAACTGTGGAAAATACCCTTGAATAAGGCAAAAGCAGAGGTGCTTTCTGTTGAATTTTTAAAATACATTTTTATTGATTTTTT